>NW_024542425.1:0-14856 GCF_016758785.1 Suillus bovinus | reverse complement strand
GCAGCTTGGCATTGACCTCCTGCTCAGCCAGGCGACGGTTGGCCACCTCAAGCAGCTTCTCGCCGGTACTCACCCTTTCCACCAAAGAGACCACCATTGTTTGCAACACCGCCAGTTCCTCTTTGAGCGCCAGCACAGTTTGGCTGTCTGGCACAGGAACATGTGTGATGGTAGGAGTGGCGGTGGTAATGGCAGGGGTGGCGGTAGGGGCGGGGCGGTGGTGGTGGAAGGGCGGCGACGGCGGTGGGCTCGGCGGTAGTGGCAGCAACATTGCCTGAGGTACCAGCTTCATCTATACAAGTCAGTTGATTCACAAAAGATGAAAAAAGAACTTACCATCAGTGACAACAGTGACATTCACCATGGATGTCCTGCGGCGTGACTTAGACCTTGCAGCAGGTCTCCTGCTCTTTGTTGGTGGCAGTGGGCACACACCGCCAGCGGGTCATGGTTAGTGTTGTAGCCTTGGTGGCAGATCAGCACCCGCTGAACACAGCTGCCACAACCAGGCAACCAGACCGGCGAGGTGGAGTCAGCGTTGACATCCTCTTGAAGTCCACTGGCTGGACCGGTAGCCTTGCCACTGCCCTTTGCAGCAGGCTGTACAAAATCAGATGGTGAAAAATAACAATTGTTTTTGACTCACCGGGATCTGGACATATGGTGTCCCCATCTTTGGCGCCAGAGCTGCACTCATGGGCTCCTCCAGTTCATCTACCTCCAGGTAGCTTTCGCCTTTTTTAGAGACAGGGTGGAAACACATTCCCTTGTCTTCTTGAGGACACCTTTGATCGGCTGATGAAAGCTTCAGAAAAGCTCAAGAGAAAAGAAACAACTCACCTTTGCTGGTGCTGGTGCTGGCTGTGGCACTGCCCCTGCTGCATTGTCCAATTCCATGTCATCATCACTACTGATGATGGTCTTGGATTTGGATTTAGCGCATTGGTGCTTGGGTTTGGGAGCGGTGCTTGAGCTCCTTGCACTCATGGTGCGTCGAGGACGCTTTCCATGCTCCAGTTGGCGGCCACAGTCTATCGTGCAACTGCGGATCTAAGTATAAGTCGCATGTGCGACTGCGCACTGAGTCAGAGATCAAGAAAGGAAAAAGGGGATGCGTCGTGCATCAGATCATAAGTTACCGTCCGGACGGTAAGGGCAAAGGGACTGTCCACAGGATCAGTCAGGTGGTGGAACGGAGCATGCATGGGTATGCTTCGTCAGCGAAAGGATCCGGCCAGATGTACTGGCTTTGCTGAAGCGACAGGTAGAGAGCGAAAGGGAATGCGAGAATGACAAGGATGACAAGGGTAAGGTCGGGGTAAGGGTATGACGCGAGGGCTGATACGAGGAGGATTAGGAGAAAAATGGTAGGGGCCCAAGTGTCTAGATGTTCTTGTAACATCTTTGAATTCGCCGCATCCCGATTGCTCGCCATTCGCATAACCCTCGGCCAAAGCAACCTTGTCACATCGTCCAAAGTGCGATACATTGTGACAAAGTATCTCATGTAGAAAGGAGATGTAAGTTCTTTCGCTGGACAATGACATACTGATAATTGACCAAACAGGTGTTTATTTCACCTTGGGTAAACTATTGTGAAGGCATGGGCATCAGCCCACTGCTCTCCAGGAACCTCTGGTTTTTCATAGGCATGCTGGGCATGAGCCAGGTGGAGCTCCTGACCTATCAAGAGTTCTACGATACATTCATGAAGCTGCCGGCACATGGGTATCTGGCTGTGTCGTCAACACATATCCACTGGCATGGTGTTACAAGAACATCTAGACGCTTGGGCCCCTACCATTTTTCTCCTCATCCTCCTCGTATCAGCCCTCGCATCATACCCTTATCCCGACCTCACCCTCGTTATCCTCGTCATCCTTGCATTCCCGTTCGCACTCTACTTGTCGCTCCAGCAGAGCCAGTACATCTGGCCGGATCCTTTCGCTGACGAAGCATACCCATGCTCCGTTCCACCACCTGACTGATCCTGTGGACAGTCCCTTTGCCCTTACCGTCCGGACGGTAACTTATGATCTGATGCACGACGCATCCCCTTTTTCCTTTCTTGATCTCTGACTCGGTGCACAGTCGCACATGCGACTTATACTTAGATCCGCAGTTGCACGATCGTGCCCCTGCGCGTTTCACTTCTTATTTTCAATCTCTGACTCATTTTCTTATCTAGCACATTCTACCTCAAACCGAATGTGCCTTCCTGTTATGGTTATACCCTTTACCGATTGCCTCTCCCGGTAGTACGAGTTATCACCCACTAATATGTCTCCTGTCCTCTATATAAACTCGCTACCATGTACCATATCCCCTAACTTGAATCTACTTGGTTCTTGACCTCCTACTCTCACCAGAGTGATCCTTTCTGCCTAGCCAGCAGTCTATATTCTATCTTCTTATCTGCTCATCACGGATAAGCCTATAGTCTCGATCTTTGCTCATCGACCTCGTCGACAAGCAAAGCCCCTGTTAACTAGTCGGACTTCTGTCCTTCTAATTAACGACGATCCTTACGATTAACCTTTGGGTGTCGTAAGTCTTGGCAGATACAGCTCATCGTCTAGCATCTGCTTGACGTAAGCTACCCGATTCAGACATAGGCGTCAAATCTTACTTGCTGACACGTCGCCAAGTAAGACCCCTAATCTTGGGCTAGCCCAAGGACGTCCTCGACCGTTGACGACACACGCTCTGTTTGAGCATCGCCAACAGATACCATCCAAGTCGTAACACATGGTGGACCGAAGAATTTCACACCACCGACTACAATACTTTTACAACGAACCTCCCCAACTTCTGTCAGATTAGGGCAATGGTCAATTCCCACTTTGAACAATTGGTAAGTTTTGTTTCTGCTCATCCTTAGAAAATCTCACAATTTCAATGCAGCCAGAGGGCCGGTTGCTTGTGACACCGGCAACATTGGTGGATTCAAGGTCAACACCGGTCGCACAGCAGTTGGCCAACATCCAGGCTGGCATGAGACAAGAAGGGGAGCACATAGTGGCACTGTTAGAAAATAGGTTGTTGAGGCGCGGCTGGTTGCGGCATCATTGATGAGGATGGAGACTGCATTGGGTCAGGATGTACGCGCTGCCATCGCCGCAACAGAGCGGTGTCCTGCATGATGTGGGAATCATGCATGGACATGAATACTAGGTGACCCTCAAAAGATAAAGTCTGTTAGCTTAGTCCTCAGACTAGTCAACCCATACCTTGGTTTCAAACCATGGTCCATATTTCCAGTTTTCCCCAAGTTTCATGATCTAAATATGTTTTGACGGAAAAAGTCTAATGTGAGATGGGAATCACATTCAGACCTAGTTGATGTGAGAAGGGAAATGAAGGTTAAGGTATAGCCTTGCCTTTGGCTTATTCACTTTGGCTAGAGAAAACCATAGAGAAAAGTACAAAGCCTATAAAAAAACCTATCCAAAAGACCGTGTTTCAATTCCTGCCAACTGTATTATTTTGACTGCGTTTCAATTCCTGCCAACTGTCTTATTTTTTGCTACCTACTTTTCTCTAGTGTTTCTTTACTTTACTTTTTCATTAGGATGCTTTGACTCACCTGACACTTCATAAAATTGTACCCATAGGGTATGATGTCATTATGATGTCATAAGACTCCACAGATACTCCTGCAGGTATTCTGTTGAAAGATATTATGTCATCAAGCTCTAGATTATTCTACTCCACAATGACATCATCCATGATGTCATTTCCTTCTAGAATATTCTGCTCCACAATGACTCACTCTGACTCACTCATGGAAGGTTCTGGAATCTTTTGCTCCACAATGATGTCACGCTTGATGTCATTATGATGTCATTACTCCACATTCCAGAATGTTCTGCTCCACAATGATGTCATAGCTCCATCTTTCACTTGTATTTTATTCTTTTATTGGGTTTGACCCAATATTTTGATTGGTCCTCCTTATTTTTATTGTTTGTGAACCTAGGTTACTTTCCCACACAAAATGTATATAAGGAGAGCCCATTCTCCCCCAAAAAAATATGATCTCCCATTTGTAGCAATCTGCCTCTCAGATATTTCACTTGCAAAGTTAGTCCCTTTGAAGTGAGACAAGTGCAGGGAAAAGAATTCCCTTGAGATTATAAGTTTCTTACCTTAGAAACTTATTAGTGCCATAGACCAAGCGTTCTTGGTCATATATATTGTCTTTGAGACCCCTTTGTCTCATTGCTCTGTGCCCTTTGACTAAGCAATCTTAGTCATCTATCATATTGTTGAGACCACGTCTCACTAGTAGTCTCATAGACCAAGCGATCTTGGTCAAGTTATAGTCCCCTTTGTTCAAGCGATCTTGAACATATATCGTATATTTGAGGCCATTGTCTCACAGTCAGGTGTCCATAGACCAAGCGATCTTGGTCATATTTCGTATATTTGAGACCATGTCTCACTAGTTCCAGTATCCAAGTCCAGAGCCTAGAAGGAGATTTCCTAGGCAAATACATTCCAGAAACCAAATTACGTGTCTAGAAGCTTATTCCTAGACAAGAGATTTGAGTTTCAATAAAGAAAAGTAAAGCTCCGGCTAGGTTGATCTTTATAAAAGATTAGTTTAGCGAGCCTCCCAAGAACTCACACGTTATCTACCACGAAATAGGAAAAGTCATAGACCGTGTTAATCGAGGACTGGCAAGCAGTCTTATCCAAAGTGTAATTGTGGTGTCATTACATTTACACGACTTTATATAAGACCCTCTGTTATTAAGACAGCGGCTGGTAAAATACTTGAAGAAGGAGGGAGAGTAAGCCCTATAAAGTGCCCCCAATTACCATGTATTGTAGTAATTAGAAAGCCAGCACCAGACTTACTATCCAGTGCTACCAAGGGTGCGGCGGTACACATTGTGCCGGTGATGACAGTGTGATTGTATAGTACAAGATCATACAGTAATAACTATTCTACAGCTATTCTACCTTGGATAACATTGCCTTTATGTTGGTAGGATCTTTTGATTTGTTGAATGCATCCATGGCATCCTGATACAAATGTTTATACATTTTGCACTGCTGTGCCGCATACACTTGGTGTCCAACTTTGTCCTTGGTGAGGTCACCCAACCGTCTCCACTCCTCTGATTTATGCATAATGAAATCACATGTCCAATTCATCTCATGCTGCACTAGGAGGTGCTCTTCCTCCTACCAGTCTTTTAATGCCTTGGCACGAAGCCAATGTACACGGTAAACTTTGTATAATGTCAGCACTGTGCATTCCAACTGCACAATTAACTCACATTCATTAAGCCAATTACTGTTACCAGAATCCCCCTCCACATCCATTGACCAGAACCAGGCCAATGTCTTATTTCTCTGTCCTCTTGCATTTGGATCAGCTACTACTGTGATAACCTTCAGATGCTCCTTTAGCAGTGGGCGATATCTCTCCAATAATTCATCGGCAGCGCTGAGGTTAGCCAGATGTGTCCAGCACTTTGAGTAAATGCTTGCATTGATACTCACTGCCCTGTCAACTGAATGCACTTGAGCCCAAGCTCTGGTAGACATGGCTTGGGACTTCGCCATTCTGATGGTGGTATGGAAGATAACCACTTAGTCTGCCAGATGCACTCTGATATTGTGCAGGGCATCATTTTCCTGTCCCTCCCAAAGTGCCAGTTCTTGATGAATCATATCTGCGGCACCAAGTTCAGAGCACCGTGCTGGGCCCAGGATCGATGGCATGGTAGGACCGGTCTTTTTGGGCTCGAATAATCTGAATTTATCTGCCGTCTCAGTCAATTTCTTCTTCCTCAAGCATGAACAGCTCATCCTCCATCACCTGGATATGCCATCCCCTATCCCATCACCAAGGAACTGAGACACTGTGCCAACCACCGATTAATTTCTCCCTGGAGTCTCTCCCATCGGCGAGCAATATCCAACTGCTGGCTTTCGGTGGGATGCCGCCCCAGGACGCCGACCATTAGCTACTAACAACTACAGTTCTTGTTCCTTTCGTGTTGGTGCTAGCTGGCAGTCAGTGTTATGAAAATAAGTAAATAGTAAATATATGCTGTATACCCTCTTTGTAGTTGGACCTCATATATGTCCATAGCCTTTGGATTGACAATTGCGGCTTTGCTGTGCATGTCTGTCCTGGTCTTCCCACTGTGTCACTTTTGCCGCATCAGTGCTCTCATTGAGCTTCTGGAATGTGGTGTGTCTCAGCAACTCCTTTCAAGGCTTGCCTGAATTTTCGGCAAAGGGTCTTGCCTGCACTTGTCAGTGAGTCCATTATGATTGCCAGACATAAGACACCCACTCATCCTGATTATCTTCATGAAATTGCAATCATTCATTTGATAGTCCAGGCATTCCTTCTGGTGAGGTGTGCCCATTCCCCTCGCCAAAGAAGAGATGATATTCAATGGAGCCCACAATGTCTCCATGATCTTCGCCGTCAATTTGTGCGGCGCCGGTGATAAAGTTGGGAGGCATATCATACATAGCAGGTATCTTGGTGGCCATGCACATGCCAGAGACCTATCTCCGGCACAATTTTCCAGTGCTTTGTCAAGCTCTAAGAATGGGCTGTCAGATACCCGATCTCTGAGATACTTGTGATACTGGCAGTATAACATCATAGAATGTTAGTGCACGCCGAATGCTGCTGGCATTGTGTTTCAATGCCTCGCACAAAGCATAGTCCATGTTCATAGTGCCTGGTCTTTGTTTGCCAGTGTCTCAATGGCAAGGTCAATGTGCATACCTTTCTCCCTTCTGAAATCGACCATTGCATGTGGAACAAAGCAACCATGCCTTGCACATGCACAACCACCGATCCCAGTTGCTTCTAGTCTGTGCCGGGAGGCATTTGCTTGATTTACAACACAATTATTGTTGCATTCGGACTGTTGAATGGCATCCTTTGCCTGTGTGAGATGCGCCTTGTAGGTTCCATCGCTAACTATGAAGGCACAACCATCCATGAGGGCGACTTCATCCATGGGATTCGCCGCGTACAGGTGCTCCGCTTTGAAGTTGCATCCATGACCAGGAATCTGGAATAGAGCCAACTAGGCTTTGGGAGGTCAGATTTAGAGTTGGTTTCATCTTGCTAGTCCTCAGGGGGCAATGTGACATTGATGCCTGGCTGGGGACATGCTGGACAGAAAAGAGCAAGATCTCCAGGTTTCTTATCTTTGGACTCATGGCCGAAACCATTCCATTTCAATAGCTTGAGCTGCCGCCACTGCCTAGCCACCCTCATTAACTCCCGGTACGGTCCTGCCAAAATATCAACACACCGCCGCCAAACAATGAATGGTCTCACCAGCACAAGATGAAGAAAGACAGATGTGGTCATCCTCCTGAGCTCATTATAATAATTCATTGATGAAGTCCCACATTCCAGGTTGTCCAGAAAAAAGTTACCAAGGACCTCATGATTTTGAAGATGAGTATGATTGAAGCTAGGGGATTGTTCACTACTAGATTAAGACAAACACCAACAACTTTAGCTGGACATTATGGAAATTGATGCATTTGTAACATATATAGTATACAATATGAAACATGCCAGTAAAAACTACCCAGTGCTTGTTCATGCTAGCTCCTCCATCCAGGATTATCCTACTCTGGTGCCCAGCTAATGTAATGTGTTGCTTAAAAACTTTATGAAAACTTCAATCATATGCTGCACAAGAAGAACAAATACAGGTCTGTATGCAGGTGGATCACGTAGCTAGATGTACATAACATGAAGGCACTGAAAAGAGCCGAGTAAGGGTCTAGGACTGACAATTTTCAACTCTCTGACCATCCATTTCATTGTAACATGGCCAGGAGTAAATCTCCTGTCATCATGCCCCAGCAGACCAAGCTCCCTCTGATCAAGGCAGAAATTGCAGTCCTCCAGGCCCACCTAGAGGACTGGAGGTCTGTCAAAGGTAAACAACGGTACCACATTTGAGAGGCTATACACAAGGAAGCCTGCCTTCAAGCTCCCACTTGGGACAAAGCCTTATTGAAAGCTCGAAAAAAGGTATGAAATAATGTATGATCTATCTGTTTGCTGGCTATTCATTTATTACAATAGACATACAAGGAGTGGTTGTACAACCAATGTCATCGGAAAGCCCCAAAGCCTCTCATTAATATGACAAGAAATGGACAGTTCACCAAGTTTTAATTGAGTAAAACAAGGCTCGTATCCAAGAGGAGACTGGAGAGATGCCTGTGAGTGAGGCCATGATTGCCAAGTGGCCAGAGGCTACCAAGACTGTGCTCGCTAGTCTGTCGACTGAGGAGAAGGCTGAGGCAAATGTTCTTGCAGATAAGTGGAACAATGAAGCTGCTCCTCCTGAAGTCCAGGACAATCTGAGCGAAACCAAAGGTGCTGATATGATAGAGCATTTTGCAACTGAAATGTTCAAACAGGCCAGGATGAGGGTCTTTGTGATGTTAGCATGGCAGGACAGCAAAGGCAAACTGATGTTAGGAGCATGAGTGTCATCTTGGACTCTTGTTGACCGAAGGTCTAATGTCTGATCATAGACATGACCACAATGATCAATTTGGCGGCGCCGAAAGCTTCATGAAGACAAGGAAGTGGGATGAGATATTTATGCCGGAATAGCAGCAATATGCTGGGGAACAATTTGGTGAGATGCCCTGCTTCTGGTCCTCATTGTTGTCCTAACAATGAGCAATTATCAGATGTCCAAGATGATAATGTTCCACAGGTCGTCACATCCAGCCTATGCTCCCTGAAACTATGGGTTTGAAACGGGGCGAAAAGCAGCATGTCATTCGGTCATTCTTGACCAGGCATTACAGTAGGTGGAAATCCCATTCCTAACATTGACCATTCTAAAGGTTTCACAGGGATGTGCATGGGAACAGAGAAAGTCAAGGCGGCAGTGCCCTGGAGTGATTTGATCAAGAATCAATCAGATTTCTTCAATGGCACCTACTGGCCGGCAGACATACAGGTTGTGGAACCGTCCAAGATGGACAAAGCCAGTGCTACTACTCTGTTAAATTTCTGGTATGGTCAGCAGCAAAAGAAGCTTTGTCCCACCTTCTGTTTCAAAGCTTGGAAAGATACTGATGGCGATATGGAGCCGCCAGCCAAGTCTTATCAGAAAGTCATTCGCCAGTTGAGCGGCCGCCACAACAAGGCTCATAATGCCCCAAAGGCCATGGAAGCCTCAAAACACTTACTGGAGAGTAAGAAAAGCTTGGATGAGAGGGAGGAGTATCCATCATCTGATGATGGGGAAGAAGCAGTAATATCCGACCATCACAGGGTGCCGCCAGTGAAGAGTCATCAGCAAGTCATCCACTGGATCAGTTGCCGCAGCAAGGCCCATGCTGTCCTTGAGGAAAGCTTGGATGAAGGGGAGGACGATCAGTCTTTCTCTCATGATGGAGAGCAAGTAGTGATGTGCAATAAGGACAGAGAACAACCACCTCCGGCATTGGTTTGTGCTTGCCTAAATCAATGATGTGATGCTGACCCGCCGCCACCTTTTTACCAGTCAGATCATACAATCTTCCACCACCTCTGCAGCAGTGGCAAGACATGCAAAGGAAGTTACCTTTCTGGGAGGAGGTATATGCCGGCGGTGACTTCCCTTGAGTATGGCCTGCGTCATTTGCCTGAGACTCATGGGACCCATGCGCCACTTTTGTCTTCTTTGGCATTGGCTTTGCTGGCTTCGGCCTAGGCTTCACCTTCACCGTGGCCGCCATACCGGCAATGCCGGTGGCTGCTTTCACCACCACATTAGGTTGCGGCCTGGTAGCGGTAATGCTTTGTGCCTTCTCCCTCAAAGGATGTTGTTGGATTTGGGGATCATCAGTTTGGATCTTGGCCCATACAGGTGCACTGGCAAATGATTGTTTCACCGAATCCAGGTGCTCCAGCATCTCCATGGCTGCTGAAAGGACAATCAGCGGGATGGTCGTTGCAGACATACCATGGGTGGCAAATACCGTAGACTACTTGTAGTCAACACATGACCCTACATTGCTATTAAAAGAACACTGACCATCAGATATCCAATTTCCACAGCCAGCTTGAGGTAATCGGGATGACCATCCCTCAGCTTTGCCGCCTTCTGTACAACTTTCATAATCTGCTCTGCAGCATCGCCCATGGCAGTGTTAGAAAATTCAGCGGTGGGCATGGTGTGGAAAATAATTGCAAGATGGGAGAGAACGGCATTGATAATATATATCTATACAAAATTTGAAGTCAGTCGCTTCTTAGCACCGAACACACAGCAAGCATGTTTGAGAATCACGTGGTCCGGGGGTTGCCAGTTAGTCAATCCATTGTTCAGGTGCCACAATTTCAACTTCTGCGATCCACAACCAGATCAGATATATAATCAGTTGGATAAAGCCCTCCAATTCTCCATTCTTGTCAAACATCACATGTCCCATCCTTCCAATCGCCCATACCAAGCAAAAGTACAATTTGAATCACCCATGGAAATGGACGAATCTTCCTATAGCAGTGAAGCTGGAATGCTGGTGAATGTCGGTGGCCCACGTGAGTTGATCTTCCCAACTTCAGCAATGCACCATCCTGACACCCTCAGGTTTCAATTTCAGCATGTCTCTGCCTATTGCACAGCCACCGATGGCGCCAAGATTTAACTTTGGCATGGATCTTGATATTGGCGCAGCTCCATCTGCAGCACCTCCTACACCATGGTTCAACTTTGGCATGAACTTGAGCATTCCTGCCGCCATACCGCCCTCATCCCCGGCGCTCCCCACCCCGAAACCATTTAACTTGGGGTTCGCCCTGCCTCTATCCGCACAGCCAGCCCCCAAGCCATTCAATCTGGGCTTCAATCTTCTGGTGCAGTCCATGGGTACCCCGGCACTAGCTCCGTCACCGCCAACAACAAAGCCATTCAACCTTGGCTTCAATGTCCCAATGGCAGTCACCCCGCCGACCACAAGGACTGGTGCCGGCCCAGGAAGATACAAGGCATGTTGGTTATGATATCAATAATAGATGTAAGTAACATAATCTCCTTTTAGTTAGTATTGACCATCTTGTACAGCATTCCGGTTTGAATGTGAGCCTCCCTCCCCCATTGGGGAGTGGCAATCAGAGCTCATTCGTGTACCGCAACCTTCACCATATGTTGCCTTGCTGTGTGTTGGATCGCTGCCTGCAATCCCAGATGCAGCACCAGGACCATCCATATCTCTTGTATTGCCCCACACCAGCGGGCATCTGGACTGGCCCACACTGAAATCTTTGGTCGGTGACGCCGAGCATGCAGCAATAGATGTTCTGAATCGCCTTTGTGGGGAAGAATGTAAGTGTATTTCATTGACACAGCATGGCACATGCTAATATCTCTTAGTTGATCATCTGGCACAGATGATGGTTGGCAGCGCCTTGGGCCCAGGAGATGATGTCTGGGATCCCAAGCCGGATGAAGTGTTGGAGAGCAATAGGATGATGCTCATGGCGTTCTGTGAAAGCAGAGACGTGTTAACAAGGATCTTCAAAGATCTAATTAGCCTGCATCACCTTGCACAGGTTCATGAGAGGGTTCTTCCTGTGGTGGAATCCTTGTTGGATGAAGTTGACCAGGCAGAGGCACAGCCTGGTGAAGAAATGTAGATACCTGAATACTTGTAATTTCCCCTTTTCTCTGATTACACAATACAGTGATCAGTTACCAAAGCCTACATATAAGAATATCTGGTGAGGAATCACCTGGTGAGGGGTGTTGTAGAAGTGAAGTGAAACACCTGCTAATCTTCTCCCATTCATTGCGGCAGTGCCTGCCATGTCCATTTATTTTGGTGGTGCCTGCCCTGGCCAGCTCTGCACATAGCCTTCAGTGAAGTGCCGGTTATATTAAGCAGAATTCAATTTCCATACTACTTCTACAAAGTATTGACCATGGAGCAGTACCTGGAGTAGCCTGCTTGTGGGATATCCACAAAATCATGAACATCCGGGCAAGAAGCCTGTCTTCGTGAGCAGGGTTGATGCCTTTTTCCATCATGTGCAGAACATCTGCATACCTGACTACATCTAAATTGATAGTGACTAATATTGATGAGATTAAAGATCACATAAGGCACTGCCAAAAGAGTCATACCAGGGTTCCGATAGGCATCGGCGAGGGTACTAGCCAGTTTTGAGCATGCCATGAGCATGACAAAATCTAGTTTGAGTGGGGGAATAGCATTGGGCCGTCCACCGATCAGTGCTAGGAACTGGCGAGAGACATATTCACTAGCAATATGGGTTGTGGCCAAGGCCCAGTCAGGAGGAATATGAATCATAGCTTCCATATAACATACTAGTCATTGTACTTATATGTCTGGCGGCAACCCAGTTACATAAAATACCACATTGATGACATGAGGATCGATGTAAGGAGGCATGTGTACTGCTCATTGTCTTGACCTACCCACCCTTTTATGAAATCGGCAAAATCCAGTTTGCTGAGCTGGTGTTTGATGCAGAAAAGGTAACAGCATAAGCACCGCCACAATTAGTAGACAGTGTCGCCAGCAACTTTAGATTTGTGAATAGGTGTCGGCGGAAGCCAAAGCAGAGTAGCAGCTGTTTAACAGCATTTCCTCAACATACTTCCTCGCCAGATGTTCATGCATGGGTCAGCCCGGTTTTTATTAATTTTTGTTATTTTTGATGATCTTGTTCCTGGGTGGTCGAGGAAGAGTGTGTTGGTATTGCAGGAAGTGAGGGACTAGGTATATTCGTATATCAACTAGTTGGCATGCCTCCAATGGAACTGGTTCTATTGGAGGGACTAGGTATATTCATACATCAACTAGTTGGTATGCCTCCAATGGAACTGGTTTCATTGGAGGGACTAGGTATATTCGTATATCAACTAGTTGGCATGCCTCCAATGGAACTGGTTCCATTGGAGGGACTAGGTATATTCATATATCAACTAGTTGGCATGCCTCCAATGGAACTGGTTCCATTGGAGGGAGTAGGTATATTCGTATATCAACTAGTTGGTATGCCTCCAATGGAACCAGTTCCATTGGAGGGACTAGGTATATTCATATATCAACTAATTGCATTGCATACCTCCAATGGAACTGATTTTATTGGAGGCAGTTAGGTATATTTGAGGTATGTAGATACCACACAACCTCTAACTTATGAATATACCTACTCCCTCCAATGGAACCAGTTCCATTGGAGGCATACCAACTAGTTGATGTATGAATATACCTAGTCCCTCCAATAGAACCAGTTCCATTGGAGGCATACCAACTAGTTGATGTATGAATATACCTACTCCCTCCAATGGAACCAGTTCCATTAGAGGCATGCCAACTAGTTGATATACGAATATACCTAGTCCCTCCAATGAAACCAGTTCCATTGGAGGCATATATTATGAAAAGACCTAAAATAACCCCTTCATAACCCCAACCTATATAGAAAAGTCCTATATAATTTTAATTTGTCCTCTGTGTGAAATGAGAGTATCCAACATGCGCTACTACTTAATATGGTTAAATTGAGCGATCGGTCACGCGGTCACGGTAGGCGTAGGCGTCGTCGAAGTTTCTGAGGTTAGTGTCTTGAACTTCTCGATTGCACACCTCTTGAGCCTGCTAGTTCTTGTGATTATGTACTGTATATCGTGATATATGGCATTATACTTTCTTCGTCGGTTCACTGATGTATGACACGCTAAAGAGTCATCGCCACAGCGGGGTTTGTAAGTAGTAACCGACCACAGTGAATACTTTTTCCCCCCCTGCATCATGGCGCGTCGTAAACGTTCTGACTCGACTGCCTCGTCTGATTCATCTGTGTCCTCGCACATGTCAACCTCAGCATCGTCAGCGGAACCTTTACCTCCGAAGAAGGCCACGGTTTCAAACAAGGACACGAGGCCCAAGAAAAGACTCCGTTCGTCAGATCATGATAATGAGAACAGGGCAAGGTAACTCGATTATTTCATTCCAAATGTTCTGATCATTCATAACAATTCAATATAGAAAAAAAGAGTCCAACCTCGATCCTCATGAGGAATTTCTCGCTGCTGCACGCTGTATAGCGCGCTGCATCGACGTGTTTTGTAAGACAAAACAACTAATTGATGTAGGTTTGGCTCTGCAGCAGCGCGATGATGCGGAGAATGGTGAGCTATCGGAAGACGAAGATTTCCAGGTTTGTCGCGAGAAGCGACTCTCAAAGATGTAAGTCAATCTCAAATCTTAGTATGAACTAATTCTTTTATTGCTTCGCAGTTCATCTAAAGTCCAAGAACGATATAAAAGGAACTATGCTCGGCTGCTTCAGCTCGCTCCAAGCTTAAAACCTCTACTCGGCGACCCTCGGAAAGCCTCCGAGCTCGATACTATCATCAAGAAAGTGAGTGCATGCGCATTTATATATATTATGTACTTATTTGATCCATCAGATGGATGCTACTATCTCGGCTACTCGCTCTGAGGACACCTCACGTCTCAAGAGCCAAATCGGCCATTACGCAGCCTTCAGCACCAAGGGCCACCCAATACATCCGGCTATATACGACGGAAGTGGTTCGCGGACCCATTTGGGTATCAACCACCCTGTTCTAGCGCGTTTTCTCTGTCCGGTCAGGGAACTCGGGAGATTTTCAGAGGACGCCGACAAGTGAGGTTTTTTAAAGTTCATCTCACGTTAGTTTAATATTTCGCAGGGCACTTAAAGACATTCAGTGCGGCAAGGTTAACTTGACCGCATTCGATCTTCCCGCATTCCTATGGGCCGGAGACCCACCAGGTCAAGACTACGACGACGACAACATGTTCGAGGGCATGTTTGATGGCTACTTA
>NW_024542424.1:0-14956 GCF_016758785.1 Suillus bovinus | reverse complement strand
CGAGGTGTGTAGATGCAACTTTACGGGGTTTAGCAGCCGATTTATTTACGAGTTTCTCTAACGCAGTGGTTTGGAGTTTCTGCTTTGGCACAGTCGGTGGTGGTGTGCGGTTCCGCAGGTCTATGACGCGGTAGGTAGTACCTTGGTGGCAGCCGCATTATGAGACTTTGAGGAAGGTGGTCGAGAATCTGATTCTTGTGACGTCTTCATGCGTTTTCTCTGCGGTGAATTGACGTGTTCGTCTTCCGTCTTCCGTTTGGCTGAGTGAGCGGTATGTATGAAGTGATCCGCTTTTCTCTTTTTACGATCCGCTCGCTCTTGTTTTCGCGCATCCTTGCGTGATGCATGGGAACGACCACTTTTGTGTCGATGAGAGTTCTGTTCTGCATACATCATCACGATAGCTCAGAGACGAATTCTGTATGAGCTCACCTGAGTCGTTGATCTGCTCTAGTAAAGACTTAGGCAGGCTGATGCCGTGCCGTCTCTGATTACCCCCTGGCCCCATTAGATTTGAAGTAATTTTTGAGGTATCATACTGAATAGGAAGGTGATGAGTAGCACCTTAGGCTTTAGGATCAAATACGGATAAACAATATCCAAGTGATCTACTAATACTAAATACCATAGTAACGTCCATGAAAGTAAGTACATATAAGTACAAAGAAACGTATACAAGAGCAGTGAATGGTATGGATGAATGGATGGATAGATGAGATTATGTAAAGTACATAGATGCAGCAGAAATTGTTAACAAGAAAAGAGACATCATCGTGGGTCAATAACTTCTACAACGGATTCAAGAACCACCTTGGGTCGCAACAGTATACGCCGATCTATGCTTTCTTCCGAAGCTAGCGCGTCGCTCGGGGCTTTTCTCGTCGAGCAACGTAGGCCCAGTTCCGTCGTGCACAGAACAACGCCATCCGACGATCCATAGTCTTCAAATGCATCCATCATCTCCTGCCCGTCAAAAAGCTGGCCGCTATCCGCAGCGATAACCTCGAAGTTCGCCGACATAATCTCTTCCTTCGTCACTTGCGCTAGCCTGCAAGCGGCCTTCGAGATCCGTTTGACTTGGGCCCCGAAGCATGCACGAAAGTTCTCGCGGGAAGCCGGATTGGGCTGCGGATTGGTGCTACCAGAAATGAGGAAAATGTCTAGCGACCAACGGAAGATCGTTTCCGTCATCTCATTGATTGCGTAATCATTAAGTTCGGCGTGGAGCTCATGGATGTGTTTATGAGTCAATGCTCTCCATCGCGACGAGGTTGGCTGAGGTTCTAAGGTGATATGAGAAAATTGCAGGCAACAAAATGTTTTAGGAACCCACCTGAGTGAAACATGTGTGTATAGATCTGGGTCAGGATGATGTTGGCCTTGGACTGGTAACCAATGCAGAACGATGATAGTGCTCTAGATATGCAGTACGAGATGCAACCCTGAAGAGCTAGCTGAACCAGCATAGGATCTTGGGAGTGATCCCGAGTTGCCAATAAGCGACTCAGGGCAACACCCAACCTCGTGGCAACTTCAGAGGAAGCTTGCGTAACCTTTGCTGAATTAGGGCGCTGCTTCAAGAACGTGCAAAGTTCTGTGGCAGATGCTGCAAACTGGAGAATTTCAGAGTTGAGATCTTGCACAGCTTGTATGACCTGCGCTCCAGACCACAAATCGATCTTGTTCAGGAAGGTCTCTAAGCTGCGAGACTGGGCTCGCTCTTCCTCGGACACAGTAGACATGTTGTCTGGGTAAAGCTCACTACCATTGCGGCGATGATTGCCGTTGGCATGCGATAAGGTATCGTCACGGATCTCTGACCAGTCAGCGCTCAGTCGGACATGCCCAGACTGGGATGAGTCTGATCGCTGATGTGCAGGATCACGGCTTCGTCGACGATCGAAGTGGGTGGAACGGAGATGACGCTCTGGAGAGTGCTTTTCGCGCTCCTTAAGCACCTGAATCTCCTGGTCTCTGACCTTCAAAAGGTCTCTCGTTTCTTTGAGGGTTTTCTCGAGGGTTTTATACTTTTCCTCCCAGCGAGCGACTTCCGCTTGTGTTTGGATAGTTCGTTTTTTATAGCATCGTGTTCGCGGCGCATTGAATCAAGAGTAGAGGCTGCAGCAGTGGCGCCAACCGAAGGATTACAAAATGACGAATTGTGAGAGTCAGTTCGTTCGGCAGCATCCAACCTGTCACGTAATGAAGTAGACTCCTCGTTCCTCGGCGTCGGGTCTGTCGGCGTCAACGGAAAAGATAAGTCAGAGACGGAGTCTTCAGCGCTGGCAGCACTGAAAGAAAAGGAAGGACCAAGCGAGGCAAAGAATTCGAAGGTTGATTGGTAGAGGTCTTTGAGATTCAAGTTAGCGATAGGGAGCATGGCGGCTGAACGTCGGAAAACCAAACACCGTTTCAGCGTGTTGCTTTAGCCCTAATCACTGGCTCAGTATATATGATCTATGTGTTAGCAAAATTTATGGGAAATCATATGAGGTTAGATATAATCACTGACAAGTGCCAGGCTCAGCTACAGGTGCCAGCTGGTTCCAACCAAATCCCTGACAAGGATTCCCTCCTCGGGCAATCTCTGGGCGGCCTGTACAAGCAAGGTTCCCAAGCCCTATTTCCAGCGTAGCACGAGGTTCTTCTTAAGCCTCGAGGCAGTTGCGTTTTTGTTCGTGGAAAGCCAATGGCAGAAGAATGTACGTGATCATCCTCGTGGCAAACTCCAATTATCTTCTTGCTGATTCAACGCTGATTCACTTCATTTGATTCTCATTCTAGCCCTTGTCAGTGCAGCATGCACTGCTGACACGCTGCGATCATTTCATTGTAGCCTCGTGTGGACTGCCTTTATTCGAGTCACCCGCCCCGACTTAGACACACAGTACATCTATGGCTCATAAGCTCATATCTATCAACAATCCGACTTTCTCAACATTATCGCACCTGGCATGAAGCCAACTTCTGACACGCGAAAGCCTATGGCGGCTCCTCGCGTGCACTAATCATCGCTCTCGACGTCGGAAACACTTTCAGTGGTGTATCGTATGCCCTACTTGAACCAGGCGAGAGATCCCAAAAATCCACGGCTGTCACTCGGTGAGCATCTGTTCCAATGACGCGTACCCTCTGACAGGAAACACGTCCGCCCTTTCTCTGGTCAGTTTCCCTGGTCAAGAACATGTAGCTGGCAATTCCAAGATTCCATCCGTCATGTATTATGATAAGCATGGCAGAGTCATGGCTGCTGGCGCTGAGGCAGATAACGCGTCCATAATAAGCCAAGCTGAGGATGAGGAATGGATCAAAACGGAACTGTATGTGTCCAATCTTTCCTGTGCAATCAGATTTGACACTGCTGCTTCCCAGCTTCAAGCTTCGCCTCCGGCCGAAGAGTATGAAATTGAAAATGAATGGGATGCGTCTGAGTCCGTTGCCACGGCACAAAACTTCCGTTGATGTTTTTGGAGACTTCCTTGCCTATCTCTTTCGCTGCACGAAGAGTTTTATCATAGACACACATGCTAACGGCCAGACCCTGTGGCACCATGTCGAATCCAGCATCGAGTTCGTGCTGAGTCACCCCAACGGCTGGGAAGGTGCTCAGCAGACGAAGATGCGACGTGCTGCGGTGTATGGGGGTTTGATTCCTGATACGGATGAAGGTCGAGCTCGAATCCGTTTCGTCACGGAAGGAGAAGCTAGTCTCCACGCGTGTGTCCAAAGCGGTCTTGCTGCTGATGTCCTTTCTGTGTGTATTCCGAACATATTTCACACATACGGGCTTCTCGTCTGACGTGTCATCTAGAATCCGTCTAGGCACGGGTTCCTTGTCGCTGATGCAGGCGGCGGCACGCTTGATATCAGTTCCTACGCAGTCCGAGGGACCAATCCCCTGGTAATCGAAGAGGTGGCTCCTCCCGATTGTGAGAATACGCTGACGCGTCCTCTTGTCTATTTTTACATCTGATCATTTACTTCCGAAGGTATATTTGCCGGATCTGTCTTTGTCAGCCGAAGGGCAAGGGAGTTCCTAGAAGGTAAACTATTCTTGGTTGCATCATACGCAAGGCATCATCATCTCATCTTGCGTGCAGAGAAGCTCAAAGGTTCTAAGTACGGCACCTCCGATGCGATTGACCACATCACAAAACGCTTCGACGAGACCACTAAACGGTTATTCCGAGACAAAAAGGATTTACAATTCGTTCCATTCGGCTCTCCACTCGACAAAGATCTCGCAGTCGGCATCCGCGGAGGCCAGTTGAAACTCGATGGGTAAGTAGGCGAATAAACATCCATTATGCTTCCAAAAATAATGCTTGATAGTGCGCAGGTAGCAGAGTTCTTCGAGCCTTCTGTCCAGGCGGCGATCACGTCGATCAAAGCACAGGTTGACGCATCCCAAGGGATGATCAAAGTGTGTTACTCTTCACCATTCAACATGAGGCCTTAATATTAATGATCGCCTTTTCATAGTCCGTCTGGTTGGTGGGAGGATTTGCGGCCAGCCCGTGGCTCTTTAGCCAATTACAGGAACGCCTTGCACCACTGAAGATTACTGTGAGCAGGCCTGACAGTCAGACGTGAGAGGCTATACGATCATTCCAGTATTTCATCTCTCTAATATTGACGATTTAGTTCAAAAGCTGTGGCCGATGGTGCACTTGGGTTCTACTGCGATCACCATGTTTCGGCCCGGATGTCGAAATTCATGTATGGGGTGGAGTACCTGCGTGAGTACGATCCCAACGATGCGGAGCACCAGTCTCGGAAAGATCGACTTTGCGAGCTTCCTTCTGGTCCTCGGCTTCTGCCCGATGCATTTGACTGTATCCTTGCTCGAGTATGTATCTAGTGATTTCACTGGAACGTGTGCTGACTTGATGAATGTGCACATTTGCAGTGTGTGAAGGTTAAGGAATCCACGGTGTTCTCGCGGAAGTATTGCACGGAACTTACCAATCTGTCTACTCTTTCTGTATTCGAGGTGGAGATATGGTGCTATAGAGGTGGTGACACGATTCCGCAGTGGATCTTACGCCACGCAGGTGGGTATCTCTGAACATGAGTTTGAATGCCGTGCTGATCCGTGGCCTTCCATTCTTCCATTGGCAGAGGACTATTCGACATTGTGTGTAGTCCGTGCTGACCTGTCGCTTCTCAGCGGAAGTGCAGAGCCTAAACTAGGCAAGAACGGCAAGACATACTGGACGATCGTGTTCAGTGTTGAGATTCACTTTGGTCTCACCGAGTTCAAAGCGCGGATAAAGTGGAATGACAACGTGAGTGATTTCCCTGTATTTGTCTTACGTGTGCTAAGTCGATTGTAAAAATATTAGGGGACGATCAAGTAGTATGTGAAAATCTGCATGGAGCCAGTGGCGTATCTAACTTTGTCTATAGTGGACCTGCGTCTATTGTGTATAGTGAGAGCGGCCACCGTGCTGATGAGGACGAACCAGACATCTCAGAGGATGACTACGCCCCGTCGCGTTCTGGATCCGTTGCCCCGTCACGCTCTCATTCCGTTGCTCCATCGCGCTCTCATTCTGTCGCTGCCTCTCGCGAGCCACTGGCTTCAGGTACCAGGACTCCCCTGGGAGCCTCGCGAGTGGAGGCCACATTCATAGAAGTTCAAGAGCGTAGCCGGACGAGTGTAGTCTCAACCCAGACATCCGCTTCCAAGGTGTCCACCTCCTCGCCTCCGACCCCAACGGCCACGGAGCGTGGGGTGAGGAGCAGTACAGCGTCAATATCTCAACTCAAGGCTGAACAAAGCACCCGGGAGGTCGAGCGACAACGGACTGTATCTACCGCCTCCAAGGTCTCTACAGTAGTTGGGAGCACCGTTGAGCGAGACCGCAGGATCTCGACGGCTTCTAAAGTTTCTGCCTCGACTGTTTCTCAGCAGCTCCATACAGCTTCTTCTCAACAAACGCTTGTAACCACTTCCCAGCCTCCCCCTCCAGCTGCTGTCCAGCCTGCGCCTGCAGCCTCTGTCGAAACTCGCGGACGTGTGACTGAACCTCCTGCAAAGGACAAAGGCAAAGGGAAAAACAAGACCCCCAAGACCACAGTACCTCCTTCCCCGATTGATCCAGCTGATACCACCGTGGGCAAGAGTCCAGGCCAGCTAGCAGAAACCCTTACAGCTGTCTGGGGCTCTGCTTCCAAGGGGAATACGCCTGGAGCCTCGCCGCTGACTCAAACCTCCAAATCTCTCGAGCCAACAACGCCGAAGACCGAAGCTCCCCCTCCGCTGTCTCACAAAGCAACGCCAAAGACTGCAGAGGTCAAGCTTTCAGAGCCATCTACACCTGCACTCGGAGAAGCCCAACACTCGCTATCTGCCACTGTCGTCTCTGAGGTGGTTCAGGAGACAACGAGAGAGCTGTCGGTTGAGATTACGCAAGAGACAAGGATGGAAGGTCCGCCGTCGTCCACCACACCAGCAGATACAGTTCCTACTGAGCTTATCTCCACGGAAGCTCCCCTCGCCGTGATTGCGGAAGTTTCAGAAGTGGTGGTTGCCGAGCAGCATACGGAGACAACTATCACAGAGACGCAATCCAATGTTTTGGGTATTGACATTTCTGTGCCCGCACTCGAGCTCAATCTCACGCCGGACGTACCAGCGGATGACACCAATGGCGATGGTGGTTGGAGTCATGTTGATGCCTATAGTCAGCGCTCTGCTGAACAGGAAGAGCCTGTTAGTTCCCCTGCTTGGGGTGGGAGCAGTAGCATCGGATGGGGTTCGACTACAAAGCCCACTACTGGATTGGGGGTGAGAACAAGTTGGTCCATGCCAGCTGCATCCGCTTTTGGAGGCATCGGCTCTACTCTCGCAGGATTTGGTAATATCCTCAACGCTGATGGCAGGAAGAGTTCCAAGTCTTCACCAAGACCTGGTTCATCCTTGCTTCCGACCGAACACACTTCTTCTCTTGGAAGCCTCGGCTCTCTTGCAGGATCAATCAGTAATCTCCTCATCGGTGATGACAAGAAGAGTTCCGCCTCACCGAAGCCTGACGCATCCCCGCTTCCACTCCCTCGCCCTCTTTCCATTGTAGGCGACACAACACCGGGTGATACGCCTGCCGCTCCCGTACAAACGACAGAAGAGGCCCCTGCGCCAGTTGAGGCGCCGGCCAATGTGGTGGATGCTGTGGTACCAACGACAGACGAAACAGCAGCACCCCCTACTGATGCAGTAGCAACTGAAGAGAAAGCGGGAGAAGAAAACCCACCTGTAGAAACCACTGCTGCTCCTGAGCCGGCCGTTCCGACAGGGGATGGAGAGGGTAATGATCCCGAGGAGGAGAAAGAGGTTGACGACAAGAAATCGAAGATAAGTGCCCCGGCCATCAAAGCAACTAACAGCAAGGGAGCGAAGAAAAAGAAAAAGAAGTAAAGTACAGGGACTCTTACGCACATCCCCCCACTTCGCGGTACTGCTGATCATTTACTTTACGTCTGGCGAACTTGTGATACTGCTATCCTTGTAACTAATGATTTTGATACCTGTAGCTTTTGAGTCAATGACTGCTTCCTCAGTTCTAGCCTTGCAGATCAAATAGAAGGGCAACATGATACGCAATATTCATCCACTCGTCGTGTATTCCAGTAAGTAGTGGTATGGAAAGCGTACTGCGAGGCTCCTCGAGCACCGGGAGAGTAGCTATGCACGGTATCACTCAACAAGCATGCTCGTGAATATGATTGATAGATCGTATCCAAATGATACAGTGGTGTATGCAGCAACATCGAACCGACAATTGTATTCAAGCGCAGCGCTGTCAGGCATGGACAGATCCAAGATTCTCGACAGCTAGAGCCTGGGTGTCTTAACAGCACATCAGATGCATGATCAATGTAACCCACCAAGTATTGACCCGTCTTCGTCTAGTTGTACAGTCTGCATATCGGGCGCCATGCAGGGATATAAATATATGGCGCCCCATGCCCAAGCTTTTACCGGTATCAGCCTATCGACACTCACCATTGATACACATACGGTGAATCAGGATTCCCCGTGTTCTGTATCAGCCGTGACATCCCTATTGGCGAGCAATACATTGAGAAGCGAAGGCGGCCGTGCATCGAAGAGCTCGCAAGTGAAAAAAGTAACACAAGGATAAGGCGATCGATCCAAAAAGATGTCAGATAAGCTCTTCTTAAAGCTTGGAGGCCAATATTAATGAGACATTGCTTCTCGAGGTCTTCGTCCGGCCCATCCAAGATCTCCTATAGCTTCTTGTGCGATTTCGAGGCCCTAATTTCCTACGAATAGATATTAAATGGTAAGCAACAGTAACATGTGTTTTGGCAGCAGCAACTGGAGTCACTTTGCCCTTTGTCTTCTTCATCAGAACTTTAAGTTGGAGTCTCTACCGGCGTCCATCTGGCCGATCGGATATCCATAATCGAATGACTCGGACAGGTGCTCGAAGGGCCAGGTATAGATTTCTACTCTGCAAGAAGTTGCTGAGCTTGTGGATTGAATCGGGATTATCACCGGAGACCACTGAGAGTGGAGGAACAAACGCAAAGTCGATTTCGAGCTGCTTGGCAACCTCTGTATCAATGCCTGGAAGTTCGTTCGTACTATGCATGTGAGCGTGGCGGCGTTGCGCAATATTTATTCTCAAGGCGACCATCTCAAATGTGCCGACGGCTAGAGATCGCAGCGAGGTTGGGCCGTATTATAGCTCGCTATTTTCACGTTTTGGCGGTAGAAGTTTCACGATTTCGGTTTTTCGCTTTAGATGGCAATTGTTGCCTTGGATAGTCGCAGGCTGTGTTGATCGATCGGACTACATTTTTTTTTAGGTCTCTCACGATTACCGCATCGATGTCGAGCATACACCCTCTTGTGCTCTTACCATCATGATTTCGTTCATCGGCCGTTTGCCTGTTTCCGTCATTTTCGATGCTGATTCGAGTTGTTGTCTTGTATCTACTTCAGTCGCTCATGATCTTGGTCATTCAGCACCAGGTTCTCGGTTCTTTGAGATTCTCACGGCTTCCTATGATGGCCATGCGCTTACGACCGACGTTGAGTTCAAGGTTGCGCGCGATCTTGATTGTGATGTTTTGATTGGGATGAATTGGATTGCTGCGTGGCGCGCTGTTGGTCGGGAAGACGAGTCTTCTGTGCACCATCCTTATTCTTGTGCCATGTCTGGATCGCAAGGTGATAGTACTTAATTCTTAAGTTTTTCGGTATTCCTGATGTTTTGTATTTCTAGCGACTTCGTGTATACTTGGTGGCAGTGCCAGCCGTTTGCCAGAATCTCCTGTCAGTGGCAACGTCGATTTATCCCAGTCTTCGTCCCTAGCAGGGGCAGTTTCATCGTCTTGTAGACGTTCAAAATCTATTGTGCATGACATCTTGTTTAAATCGTGTCGTTCGGGGGTCCGTCTGGGTCCTTGGTCGTCTGAAATTGCGTTGCTCGATCGGGTGTGTGCTTTGCACGGTTTAGAACTGAAGGGGCCTTATTCTTTGCTTGAGCTGCGAAAATCGTTGCTGCGACATTTACTTCATGGTGACTGCGTCGCTTCGGATACACGTTCCAAGCATCGTGATTACACTGCATGTCGTGAGATTGCTTCAGGTTTTGCTTCTCCTTCGGATCTAGTCGAGTTTACATTGGATGAGTTGACCTCTGGTTCATTGCGCAGAGTATTTGTAGCGGTTTGGAGTGCATTGGTGATCAAGAAGCACATCTCAGGCATAAAGCTATCAGTATTCTGAATATTTTTCGTAGCCGAGGTGTATATGAAAGTGTGTCGAAATCATTTCAGTCCGAGTCATTGTTTTCTAAGGCGGAGCATATGTCTAAGTCTTCTTTGGAAGCTATAGCGTCCTGGCACGGTTTAGGTACGAAGGATCAGTTGTTGGACAGAGGATCGTCGACCACGTATCGAGGGGTAAATGCACTTACACGGCCGATTCTCTGATGCAGCATGCTCGCATATCAACGATGAGTTGTGCTTTGAGAATGTTGAGGATAACGATATCAGGATCAATAGTTCTACAGATACTTCGCATGACACGAGCCAAGATGTCGCGAATTTGCAAATTTCTGTTCTGAGTTCGTTGCGCAAAACCATCGCCCGTAAATTTTGATCCGCTTATTGCGATGCCATTAAAGGACAATGCAAAGGATGCGACCAACGATTTTTATTCGGAGCCGACATTACGGAGGGGAACTGTTCCAGCACGTGAATGCCAAGCTTCGCCAGCTTGACATACGGATTGTGGAAAACGACCTTATCCCGCCTCAGGATTGGTATTCGAGCCTTAGGCGCGGGACTTTGGTCATGATCAGAGCTACGTTGCACGCACTCAATTGGAAAGAACGACGAGTAAGTCCAAATAACTCAAGAGTACAATGACTTACAAGGGTTCTGAAGGTCTATCAACTGAACGCACACACTATCCGCATTTTGGATGAATCAAAGCTTGAGATCGAACCGTTTGGCACCCAATCTAGCATGCACCCAGCATTCAAAGCTATGTCCCCAACGTTTTTCGAAATGGCTGGATTCAAGGCATAAAATCACAAATATCCTTCAATTAAGTGAGTCTTGGCTCCCACCGCGAGTCATCTGAATAACTTAATTCCTACCAAAGCAGTTTTGTACGGTCCATGCGCATGATCGTGCACTCCATCACTTACTTCACGACAGTTGACGCTATATAATCTTAATACCATCGAAAGATATCGGGGATTTTGCATGAACAAAATGAGCCAGCCTGAAGACATCACTCATCACAGTAGCCTGAGGGACTAGGGCAGGAAGAATCGAAGGAGGGCCCAGTCAAACGGAACTGAATGGCCATCGCGACTCTTGAACCTACAAAAAGCTTTGTTCATTCTCCTGGCGAGCCACTATCCAACTTGGCAAGGATTGTTGGGCCGGATCTTTTCGGAGTCCAGTAAGACGCACACCAGCCCTTCGAATCTAAGCGTATGTTGGTCGGTAAGTCTTATTTGATACCCGAAAAGATATGCGCCAATTTACAAAGTATGATGGGCAGTCAGACTCATCCACAGACATGTACCAAATCTGTCCCAAGCTATCTATGACTACACAAGCTTCCACGGTGCGTTACATTAGTCTTTCCCTCAGTCCAACAAGCATGGTTGACATCCGATTTCAGCCGACACGCGCGGCACCTACTGGTCCGTCGCCCCTCAGTCATACATGAAACTACCATCTTCTGGGGGAAACTCCAAACGTGCGGACCCTGTCGAGCACCACGGTATGTAAACTATTCCAGAGGGTGTCTCGCATCCCTACGTTCACTTGTTTGTTCTCAAACTTCCGATCATTCGTATGGAAGACCTCGGAAGATTGGGCTCACCTCCATCTACAGAAGTTTCCGATATCACTGCTTTTTAATCTCAATTATATAGGTAGGGAGGAGGGAAATTCTGTAGTTGCCATTGTATTCTGATTGTTCATTGTAGTTCATGTCTTTGCCAACGCTCTTATTCGACATCAGTTGTTGTGTAATCCTTGTGCTTTATTGTATGGACGAGTAAACAGTTCGATTTTCAACTTGCTGGAATTGATTGCCTATTGCAGGGAAATAGACACCGTGTGTAACTGTCATGTCATGAGTCATACGAGCCCTCGCTTCGTGTTTGTTCGCTTTTATCTCTCGCCGCGATCTCGCTCTATACCACAGGACAGCTTTCATCATAAACCAGATCACCTCTACTTCAGGACGCACACTAAGATCTCCCAATGGCAACCATCGACGCTCAGGTCCTCAGGGAAATGATTAAACAATTTCGAGTTCTTATTATAGGAAGAGCAAACGCAGGCAAAACGACCATTCTTCACAAGGTCTGCAATACCACGGATAAGCCAGAAATTTACGATACCAAAGGACACAAGGTACGATCGATGATCCATATGTGTGTTACACGGCTTTATTGCTGATCAACTGTGGATAGATCAATGCGGCCGTCGTGGAATCATCGATCAAGGTGCTTGCACAATTTTCCCTGCAGGCATACGTACTCTGACAGACGATCAGCGTGGAAATCATGACATCAGAAACGAAATGGTGTTCAAAAGCAATCCCGGTTTAGTCTTCCATGACTCATGCGGTTTCGAAGCGGGTTCTGAAGAGGAATTCGAGGATATGAAGAGTTTCATCTCAGAGCGGGCAAATGCGACGAGATTGGAGGACCGCCTCCATGCGATTTGGTAAGTGAATTCCTCCTGACGTTCAGCGCTTGTTGATTTCCATCAGGTACTGTATTCCGATGGACGACCATTGGCGAACATTTCAACGATCAGAGGAGAAGTTCTTCTCAGAGTGCGACACTGGGCACAGCGAGTTTTCAGGTCTATTTTCCTATGCTTTGCTCGGACTAAATGATCCGTCTTCAGTTCCTGTGATTGTGGTATTCACCAAGTTTGAAGCTTTACGTCCAATCGCGTTCGGAGAACTCAAGAAGCAACTGAAAGGGGCATCAGGAGAAGAGCGCTCAAGAATGATTGCTCAGCGGGTCGAAGAACTGTTTACTAACACAGGTGTCTTGGATCGGTTGTGCGCTCCTGACAACCGTGCACGTCCTAAGTCCCATGTACGCTTGGCGAGTAAGTTGTTCAAATTGACTCATGCCACATCAAAGTTGATATTAGTCACCATCCTAGATATGGATAAACCGGATACGAACTGCAATCTTCTACTGGAACACACCACTCTAGCATTAGACAACAAAGAATTGCAGTTGTGCCTGATTTCAACACAACAGTCAAACCTGGAGCTTTGCATCAAGTGTGCTGTCAGGTGAGTCGCACAGTTGCAAGTCACATATTTTTGTTTCAACGTAATCTAGAACAATCGTTCATCGTCTATTACTACCCGGGCCAACCAATTTTGAAGTCGATCAGTATGAAATTACTAAGTGGTTTCCACATCTGAAAGTAAGACGAAGATTGATTCATTCCGACGATGCCCTTGTAATAGCGCTCATGAATGGTAAATATTGAAGTGCTGAAACTGTAGACAATCTGACAAATTTTCCTCGATTGTAGTTATCCATCATTAACAGCTGGTAAGATTGCGTTTTAAGAAGGTCAAACAGCATGAACAACACTGATGACTTGCACCTCTTCACCTATTGACAGTCGGTAAGTGCATTGATGGTTTCGAGTCCTCGACCGATGCTCATGACCCCCATCCCTTGCTGCTGTCGCCTGTTGACAGGGTGTAAGTGCCTTAATGGTTTCGAGTACTGGACCGATGCTCATGATCCCCATCCCTTACTGCTGCTCGCCTGTTGGCAGTGGGTAAGTGCCTTGATGGTTTCGGGTCCTCAACCGATGCTCATGACCCCCATCCCTTACTGCTGCTCGCCTGTTGACAGTTCGTAAGTGGCTTGATGGTTTCGAGTCCTCGACCGATGCTCATGATCCCCATCCCTTGCTGCTGCTCGCCTGTTGACAGTACGTAAGTGGCTTGATGGTTTCGAGTACTGGACCGATGCTCATGATCCCCATCCCTTGCTGCTGCTCGCCTGTTGACAGTCGGTAAGTGCATTGATGGTTTCGAGTACTGGACCGATGCTCATGATCCCCATCCCTTGCTGCTGCTCGCCTGTTGACAGTGGGTAAGTGCACTGATGGTTTCGAGTCCTCGACCAATGCTCATGATCCTCATCCCTTGCTGCTGCTCGCTTGTTGACAGAATGTAAGTAGCTTGATGGTTTCGAGTCCTCGACTGATGCTCATGATCCCCATCCCTTGCTGCTGCTCGCCTGTTGACAGGCAGTAAGTGGCTTGATGGTTTCGAGTCCTCGACCGATGCTCATGATCCCTATCCCTTGCTGCTGCTCGCCTGTTGGCAGTCGGTAAGTGGCTTGATGGTTTCGAGTCCTCGACCGATGCTCATGATCCCTATCCCTTGCTGCTGCTCGCCTGTTGGCAGAGAGTAAGTGGCTTGATGGTTTCGAGTACTGGACCGATGCTCATGATTCCCATCCCTTGCTGCTGCTTGCCTGTTGACAGTGGGTAAGTGCACTGATGGTTTCGAGTCCTCGACCAATGCTCATGATCCCCATCCCTTGCTGCTGCTCGCTTGTTGACAGACAGTAAGTGGCTTGATGGTTTCGAGTACTGGACCGATGCTCATGATCCCCATCCCTTGCTGCTGCTCGCCTGTTGACAGACAGTACGTGGCTTGATGGTTTTGAGTCCTCGACCGATGCTCATGATCCCCATCCCTTGCTGCTGCTCGCCTGTTGATAGAGAGTAAGTGGCTTGATGGTTTTGAGTCCTCAACCAATGCTCATGATCCCCATCTTTTGCTTCTGCTCGCCTGTTGACAGAATGTAAGTGCATTGATGGTTTCGAGTCCTCGACCGATGCTCATGATCCCCATCCCTTACTGCTGCTCGCCTGTTGACAGTTCGTAAGTGGCTTGATGGTTTCGAGTACTGGACTGATGCTCATGATCCCCATCCCTTGCTGCTGCTCGCCTGTTGACAGTTAGTAAGTGGCTTGATGGTTTCGAGTACTGGACCGATGCTCATGATCCCCATCCCTTACTGCTCGCCTGTTGACAGTACGTAAGTGGCTTGATGGTTTCGAGTCCTCGACCAATGCTCATGATCCCTATCCCTTGCTGCTGCTCGCCTGTTGGCAGTCGGTAAGTGCATTGATGATTTCGAGTCCTCAACCGATGCTCATGATCCCCATCCCTTGCTGCTGCTCGCCTGTTGACAGGCAGTAAGTGGCTTGATGGTTTCGAGTCCTCGACCGATGCTCATGATCCCCATTCCTTGCTTCTGCTCGCCTGTTGACAGAATGTAAGTGCCTTGATACTTTCCAATCCTCGACCGATGCTGACAATCGCTGCTGCTCACCCGTTGACAGCACGTGAGTCACTTGATTGTTTTCTGCTTGTAATCCATGTGCAGAA
>NW_024542423.1:0-15023 GCF_016758785.1 Suillus bovinus | reverse complement strand
TTCCCCCCGCATCCCTTCATGCCTCTGTAAGTTGGCGCCGTCGGGTTGGATGATATCTTCTGACGTCATTGCCAGCGGCTGGTTTCCGGGCCTTATATCTATGTGCGTGATCAAGGATTTATTTCTGATATGTATGGCTCATGGCAGATATGAGTAGTTGACAGGCGAGGATTCATACCAAATTGCGATAATGGGCGTGCAGGGGCTGCGGGTGGAGATCGTAAGCGACGCCCCTCCGCCACCTGATGAACCACCGTAAGTTTGGTGCCGTGATCATGAATTAGTCTAAGCTAACTGTGTCATAGGCCACCACCGTAAGTACACTTTGAGTCAGCCATACACTACTTGAGATGTCTTCAGTCCGCCGCCAGTCACGGAAATGCCTGCTACGTTCAATCTGGAGCTCGTGCCCGGCCAACACGTGGTCCTAGAAACAACCGTTGCTTCTGCTGATGACGTCGATATGGCCCGCATGGAAGACGGTACCGGTTGTCGATGGCCAGTTCTGGGGCAAGCTGAACATAGTGCATGACGGCGGCCTCACAACTGTCGACTTCACAGGCACCCGTATACATCAACCTGACGTCCACCCGACATGCTGTTCGATTCGCGTGTATGAGTAAACTCACGACCGCTGCCAAGCCTTCTTCTGTCAAATGTCACCTGAGCATCCTTTCACCCGCACAGCAGTATTGCGATGTCATTCTCTCAGTCAACCCGCTATGGAGGCTTGAACTTACATGGCCTCCTGCGCAACCAGTTAACGAAACCAAAGTGAAATATTTTCTACGTGTTCACCCTGGTGGTGCGCTCGAGCATTTTGAGAGTGAGATGGTTACGACGTCGTTATATTACGAAGCTGTGTAAGTGCAATGCCTCTCATCCCTGGATCATTGATCCTGATAATATGCAGACCAGACCCAACGATGGTCGACCCTAATGATTTTATTGCACCCCGAAACGGATACGCTATGACTTTCCGAGATTTTGTGCCCCACCTTATGAGCGTCCTAGACCAGCTAGGCATGTCCATGCATGCGCGAACCAACTTCATCAAGTACGCTCTATGCCATTCGTCTGATATGGGCTGACACTGACACTGACGTACGCAGTAACAACATCTCTGCATTTTCAGCCCACAAAAACATTGCCTACCGCTTCCTCTCCCCTTCGAAGATCGCAGCCGCAATTGACATTTCAGTTACCTCTGACCCCTGCGTCTTTACGCGCCTATTTCTTATCTTCCGCGGGTTATCGGACGACGATGTGGGACTGTTTGCAGGTGCAGGCGAGAAGGAAGCGAATTCGGTCAACTGGAGGGAGATTGTGGGTTGGAGCGAGAATTCGAAGGACACGACTCAGTTTAGGCTTCTTGAAACTTCTGTGTTTGAAGTTACCTAGGAGGGGGATATACCTTTGAGCCGAGGTGAATAACCGATCTTCCCACCTCCAGGCGTGTCCCTCATTTCTTCGGTGATTCTTTGTTGCTCGTCAGGGATTAGCACTCTTCTTTTTTGCGACGCCCACTTTTTTGAAACATCTCCGCATTTGATATCTTAGAACATTGTCGGGCTATACCATCGCTGTCCTGCACATGCTTTCTTGTCATGTCCGCAACTATTATATCTATTCGATATCTGCTCTTCCTGCGCAACTTCATATTTATCTGGTCTTGCATCATTTTGACGACCCTGGCTTTTCTGCAGTTTCCTTTAGCGATTTCTCTTCATGATATGTTGTATGCGCAATTTCTGTACCGTAGTCGATATTGAAATTGTAGGTGATCCAAGAGACAGGGGCCGTGGTGCAAATACGCGTGACCGTGACGTCACGCGGACGCGTCTGTATTGGTCTCACCGATCTTGTCTTCAATTACTTACCTATCAATGTCCGAGTTAACAGCATAGTAAGTTCACTTCATTTTTGTGTACAGCCCCGTGATAAGTATCCAACTCAAGTGAACTTGAGCGTGAAGCCAACATCGTGCGCAACCGCGCGCTCCTTGAGGAGCTTGATCTCAAGGATGCCGTCACTCAACTCGGCATTCCGCTCAAGCCCAAGCCTGCCACCAGAACGAGAGCGAAGCCTATCCAACCTGCGAAGACAGTGAAACGAGCGCGCGAAGTTGTAGAGGCGCCTCGTAGGCAGAGTGCACGTCTCAAGAAAGAGGTCGTGGATCCAAATGAAACTGCTGCCCAGAAGAAGCAGCGGGAGGTGAGCGCCAGTATGACTGCAGTCTTTCAGCATTTATCATTGATCACGTTGCAGGAAGAACAAAAGAAAAGACGCCAAATCGAAGAGCAAGAACGCCTCGAGGCTGAGGAGAAAGCTCGTCTTGCAAAACGCCCCAGACATCAAGAACTGGATCTTACTACGTTAGGGGAAAAACTAGAGGAGCCAGAACTCAGCTCACTCCGATCGTCTTTGCAAGCTGTCACAAATGTCCCATTACCAAAACGCACCGCAGATGCGGATGCATTTGTATTCGATGAAGACCGGAAGGATGAAGATGAAGTCAAAGAATTGAGAGAAAAACTTCAGAAGCTGAGGGTAGTGTCTCGTGCCAAGGTGACTGTAGACAGAGTCTACAGCGCTGCCTACCACCCTGATGCTACCAAGGATCTAGTGTTCTTTGGAGGTAAGGTGCCATGATCAAGTTATTGGCAAGTCGCTGACATACAAACATGCATGTAGACAAGCACGGTCAAATTGGAATATGGGATGCCAGAGCTCCCGTAGATGAGGTTGAAGATGAAGACGGCGACATCTCTGCAGACCATAGAGAGGGCGGGAAACATTGGCGCCTCCAGTGTCACTGGCCAGCTTCTTCGACATCGTCAATATCTTCCCTAAAATTCGACCCGGTTGATGCGCATAGTGTAAAGACCTAATTTTTTCATGGAATATATGCACTAAAAACATTTCTATAGCTATTTACGACCTCATACGATGGCACAATACGCCGATTTTCTTTCGTCTCTGGGATTTCGCAAGAGATATTCTCTTCAGAATACCTCATCACAAGCATAGACCTTCCAGTCGGTGGCCACGAAATGTGGATATCCGACGATTCCGGCGGCCTTACCCACCTTGATCTCAGGGAACCCAAAGACAAAGCCTGTTGGTATGGTCTGTCAACTGCAAAAATTGGCACCGTTAGCATTAACCCGACAAGTCCGCATTTCTTGCTCACGGCGTCGAACAGCCGTGAATTGAAGTAAGATATGATTATCATCTATACCTTGTCTTCTTTTCTCAACAGTGGATTTCCAAGGGTGTGGGACAGCAGGAAGCTACAGAATTTGACCTCCACAACTGGCCCATATCAACTCAGCCAAAACACTGTTGAAGACTTGGCCCATTCAAAGAAAGGAAAGGGTGTTGTTCGCGGTATATTCCAACATGGAAAATCGGTGAGCTCAGCATATTGGGACCCGAGAGGGAGAAGCATCGTCAGTACGAGCTATGACGATGTAATCAGATGTAGGTGATATATATGTCAGCATCAAGACAAACTGACGGGTTTACAGTATGGGATTTGGATGTTGCGAAGTACAGTTCATCACCCGCTTTCCCCTCCTTCACGCCATTCCGCGGGATGAAACACAACTGTCAGACAGTAAGGACCAGCCCCATCATCGTACTCCTTTCTCCTTTATTGACACTTCCCAGGGCAAATGGGTGACTATCCTTCGTGCGGTCTGGAATCCCAACCCAGACGTGTTCCCCCACTTCACAGTCAGTAATTTTTTACAACTGGGCGCAGCCTATCGTCCGACTAATGGCGTTGCAGATCGGGAATATGAATCACACTGTGGACATATATTCATGCAAGGTACTCACCCACACATTAGCTGGACCCGTTTGGCTGGCTCTGACATTTTGAATTTTAGGGACACTTGATTGCAAGACTCAAAGACAGTCGGTAGGTGATTTGAGTTCTGGTTGACCGTAACTAACTTTATCATCTCAGAATTACTGCTACACAAGCTGTAACATGTTCCCACCCAAGCGTTGTCGAAAGATGTGCAACAGGAAACGCAAGTGGGCGTTGTGTACTCTGGGCACCACCAGATGTAGAGTGACAGTATCTAGTTCACACCGTTGTATGCCATTTACTCCTTTTATAGCACCTAGGTGAATCAATTCTGTCACTGCAAATGGTGAAAAGCCCATCTGCCCTGGGGTTACGAATATCGGGAAGTGTCTAACCATTTGGGTTTCAAAGAGATGTCTCACAGTCGCCTACTTCAGTAACTCGTAAGGCATCTAAAGTTGAAGGCAGGCGTTGTGCCAGGCTTCAGAAGGCGTCAATGTAGGCCCTTTTTACTCCCGACTTTCTCCTCTTTGCACCTCCCTCAAGGACTATCACAGAAACGAACACCCGAAGCTGCCCGACACTTGTATGTACTCGAATAATCTTCTGCGTCAGGTTTCATATCTCTCACACAAAAGACACCTATGGTTATTCCTTTTCTCGATCTCCTCTATCCATGCCGGCCATCAGCGGGACGGATTGCGCTACAGACTGTTACAGGGTGCTACAGAGTGCTTTGTAGCACTCTGTAGCAAATTACGTTTCCCTGATAGGCTGGTGGATGCTAATAGGTTCTTAAGGGAAAACGGGTACGGCGAGCTGGGACACTGAGCGAGTCCAATAGACCCACTGTTGCTCTCGATTTAATGCCATTCAACTGTTACCCTGGTTGCGGCATAATCTTGAAAATTGACGATTTCCCGACAGCAACTCTCAGATTCTGTCGTGTGGATGCGATTGTCACGCGGAGGTAAAACAACGTTGTGGGTTGTGCTCGAATAATGTATGCGTAAGACCACACTGGACAAAATCACGAGACACTGTTACAGTAGGAAATATAAGGCGGTATATCAATCGACGATTTGGGGTGCTGGTTTGAAAGGCTGATCTTATCAAACAGTGAATGGTAATTGCTGAGTGCCGAATGTTAAATGTCAAACCCTGGTCAATTGAGGCCTCAGATACCAGTAATTCGACTCGTTAGGCAATGTACGTATTGTGAGATGAGCTGCTCAGAAAGCACTAGGTGCCCAGCCCCAAGAACTATGGCACGATCCTGGCCATGCTGAAAAAATGTCTTATTTTCAGAACGAAACAGAATGTATCTTGATCTTGTTGATGCATGATGCTCAACGTATTGTCAAACTCAACTCAATAAATTTTCGCTCAACTGTTCTCAACAATAGTGGGTATCGTCTAAGATCTCCCTAACATGTACTATTATCGCGTTCGCTAAGTCTTCAAGGCAGGATTTCTGTTCACTGCATTGGTATGTCCATAACAGCTTAATAGGTGTGTCAGCATCGTGGTGTCAGCTGATGGTCAATAGTACTTGCCGCGCTTCTTGTCATCGCCGTCGTAGGTAGTAGTGAAGGAAATACCAGCAGCCTCGTCTTCGGCTGGATAGGTATGTCAGCATTGTATTTTTAACTGACAGTCAATGGTACTTGCCGCGCTTCTGGTCATCGCCGTCGTAGGTAGTAGTGAAGGAAATCCCAGCAGCCTCGTCTTCGGCTGGATAGGTATGTCAGCATTGTATTTTTAACTGACAGTCAATGGTACTTGCCGCGCTTCTGGTCATCGCCGTCGTAGGTAGTAGTGAAGGAAATCCCAGCAACCTCGCCTTCGGCTGGATAGGTATGTCAACATTGTAGTTTGAACTGACGGTTAATGGTACTTACCGCGCTTCTGGTCATCGCCGTCGTAGGTAGTGGTGAAGGAAATCCCAGCAGCTGCGTCTTCGGCTAGATAGGTATGTCAGCATTGTAGTTTAACTGACGGTCGATGATACTTGCCACGGGCCACATTCTCGCGCTTGGCTACGGCTGCATGTTATGTTAACGACTATAATGCTACTGACATCATGAATACTCGCAGTGTCCCGTAATCTCCCCTGACATGGGGTATGCGGCTGCCAGAGCCACCATGGAGGCAAGTGCATTGAGCAGGAAGAAACGCTGCATGTTTGAGGTTGAGAGGTGTAAAGTTTACAGTTCAGAGCCTTGTCAGTGCATACCTCAAAAATCAGGCATCCTTCTTATACCTTGTTGTAGGTGCGCTCAACCAGTCAGACCTCGCTGGAATACGACGTGGCACGATATGATGATGATAACTGTGAATTGAATCCAAATGGGTTTTTGCTATGAATGACTTGGACTTGGATTCATGAAACATACGCCACCTCATGAGTTGCCAGCTCGTGACTCATGGTTGCATGACGGACAAAGCTGTAACAGCACTGTCTGACGGGTAATATGCAATCGTTTGACTGGCGGCAGAAAATTGAGAAGAGGATATATATTAATTCATAGTACATAATCACAAACATCTGTCACCAACTGTGATGTTTGACCTTGTAGAGGAAAGAACATGGCCTAAATTTCACGCACCAGTGTGTAATGGGGAAAACACATGAACATCGCTCAAACACCAACGCGAAGGGAACGTGGAGCAAAAGCTGATAGTGAAGCTAGATCCAACATAGTTGAGACAAAGTAGAGCTGATCACCTGTAAATTGACGAGCTGGAAGAAGCAGATGGTCCAGCACAGGCCGACAAATCTGGCACCGCCACGACGCCACGACGCCACCCAAACCAAGGACGACCCAGGTAGCAGCATCATCTGCTATCATCCCAGGCCCAAAGCGGGAACGGACCACACGGGGGATGGAGGACTGAGTACTCGACGTCCGGAGGAGGAAAATTTGAGCATTTCTGAGCCGCAGACGAGCTCCAGCAGCTGCTGCTGGGTGATGTGGCAACTTGAGGTGAGCCAAATTCACGCACCAGGGAAGTTGAGGGAACATGACGGATGGACTGCAAATTTCCCACACTAGGACCGTCAATTTACCGTCTGGATGCAGCTGATGCTTTGGCGGAGGACGTGTCTTTTGGGATAACCACTGATGGAATTTGTCGGAAATTCCTAATTTAGATTTCAACGCCTTGCAACGCGTTTCAATGCCCAAATGCAGAGCGTGTCTTTAAATAGGTTTCTATAATAGAGTCGTTATTTTCAATGACGGTTGCAATGAATGCTGAGTCATGACAATTACGACCACAGCATTGCATCACGTGGTAATCACAACTAGGGGTCGGAGTTGCCGACTATTTACCTTGCTCCGGCTTCGCCCGAGTTTTCTCGTCCCCAATTTTATTATTTTTCAACTACTTGTCACCGACGTTGATCTTGCTCTGGTAACTCTTATTTTAACATTCATGGCATCAAACTGAATATGAAAGCACATCAATTGTCAGAAGTATTGAAGAGTTCAAATACACTGACTCCTAGTGATGTTCCGGCCCGGCTTAGGCTCGGCTTCGAAGGGCTTAGGCTCACAAAAATTCAGAGCCTAGGCCGTGAGCCCAAGCCAGCCCAAAGCCGGGGCTTAAGCCCAACCAGGCCGCGGCTTTTCGCAGCCAACAGACAGCTCAAGACCACTGTAGCATTAGGCAGCATAATTACAATATATCTAGTAAATGTCCGTCTCAGTGTCCGACACGTCCTCAGATCATCACCCAAAAGCAGAATGTCCCAACCTTCTTCGTCATCACCAGTCTCTTCTACTTCCACTTCTTCATCATCGTCGTCCAGGTGCTCCAACTCAACGAGAGACGATGGCGCAGGCTCACGGAACAGAAGATCGTGTCATAGTGCACATTTAAGACACTGGAGTGCTTTGATGATGTCGGCCTTAAGCCGGTTGCGTCGTTTGGTGATGGTGATACCACCTTGTGAGAACACCCTCTCACTGGAGACCGACAATGACATAATGGCCAGATAATCCCATGCAAGTGAAGCCCAAATGGGGTACCTCTGTGCATTTATCTTAAGTAGTAAGATTATCATTAGCGTGAAATTTTTGAGTAGCGAAAAAAATACGTACACCCCACCATTGAATGGTAGACATGCCAGATGGTGGAGCTGCTTCAACTGTCTTCGAGGTAGGCCAAAAATTCAGCCTGCCATGGTCTTGTCGGGTCACCAATTGAAGTAGGCACTGGGTTGGCCGATGAATCATCCTTGGAGTCACTGAGGACTTTGCGAATTAACTTCTTGAGACTGCCAGTTCTGCTGGGCTTAGTTGTGTGTTGTGACGTCGATGATGTCACTTGGTTCAGCTGAAGATACCGCGCTTTGAACTAGTTGTAGCACATTCAGATTAAGTTGATAAAATAAAAAAGATGACTCACCACTGTCTCCGCAGTAGAAAGCACATCATCATGCAGATCCTCTGGCCAATGCTTCGTGAAATATGACATTTTCCCTGTGGGGTTGAGTACTGAAGTGCAAATGTCAGACTCACAGTCGTTCATGAAAAAATAATCAACATACACATTGACAATACATACACAGCAGAGTGTGTCGTCTTCTCGTAATACTCATCTACTTTGGCAGCTGCATCTTTGAGCGTGGGAGCAAACTTCGCATATTTTGGCCTTTCTGCGCGTGATGACCAAGCCTTGTGAAGAGTTTCGAGTGCCTGGGATTGCAAGGTGTAAGGTTGAACCTCGTTCAGATGAGAAAGCTTGTTGGGCCACGTCAGCATACTAAAAAACCAAGATAAGTAGAAAGCTTCAAATAAATAGAAAATAGTGTACCAAGAGAAGATCGGCAAACTGCCCAACATGTGTCCATTCAACGTTTGACAGCTGCAAAAAGTCAATCTTCGCACGTCTAGCTAAATCACGCTCTTGACGACCCATCTCATATACAAACGTGTCACATGTGTTCCTTATTCATCTCTGCACGGTTGAGCATAATATAAGTGGAGGACCACCAAACCTTCATGTCGATTAACAGTTGCGTTGGCTGGGACACACCTCCCTTGGTTTGAACATTCTGGTACAGCTCCTTTTGTTTTGCAGAGGAACGTTCCTTAATGCAAATGCTACGAATGAGGCCAATTTCATCTCGATTGGACGGCTCGTGCACTTTCGGATCATGGGGGTTGTAATGAGGGGATTTGCTGTATGAGCTGATCAAGGTCTGTGTCGCAATGTTGATAATGTGGGCTAGGCAGCTATTAGATTTGTCAGAGAGCAATTTTGTTAAGTAAGAAGTGATAATCGAACATACTTTATTTTCCGCTGGCAGCCAGGGAAACTCCTTATCATATTTGGCCTCGTATAGCCTTGTGAATTCCTGTAGGGTGGTGCCATTGTTCGTGGCATTGTCACAAGTGACATGTCCAAGCTAGTGTGATTTATGAGACTAATGAATATACTTGCAGTAAACCTAACTTACCTTGTGCGTGGCACCAACACGATCGAGGATTTTAAACAAAGCACCACCGAGACGCTTGCCTGTGTGGGCATTATTGACTTGAGTGAATCCGAGCAGCGCACTTTCGAGTTCCCATTGCATAGTAGTCTTCTCTTCGATCCAGTGTCCTGTGACAGCAAAGTAACCATCAGTATTTTCGGCCTGCCATGCGTCACAGGTAGTATTGATGGTGCCCTTGACAGTGGCACCCTACATAGGTCCACATTAGTCAAGTAGATAGAGCAATATCATAAAATTTACTTACATTGAGTTTGCTCCTGAGCCCCGTAAGATGAGTTTTGAAGGTTCTTATTATCTCCGCACGAGTTGCCTTCCTGCCTGGAATTTTGACGCTGTTGGTTGCGCGAGCCGCGATGTCGATCATTTCTTTGAACTTTGGATGTTTGAGTGCTTGAATTGGCTAGATAAATAGACATTAATTCAGTTCAATCATAAGAGAAATGTAGTACCTGATCAGTGGACATGAGCCACTCGATTGCAGCCTGTTTGAACAACCTATCCATATATGAAACCACTCATTCGGCAAGCTTCCACTCAGTCAGATGTGCATTAATACTCTGTGCACGGCATTTTCCTTGCGGGCCTTAACGTCGCCAGGAAGCATCGACTCAAACAAATGTTCTTTGGCCCATTTCCAATATTTGGCAGAGAACTTTGCCTCAGCGTGACAACGGAGGGTAGATATTTCATTAACAAGAATACATTCTTTCCTATTGAGCATGCATCAGCGTGTGAGTACAACTACAAATCAGCAGACCTACGGGCATGTTTTGCACTTCCTGTGCTTTTTCACCTTTCTGTTTGCCCCTGCATGATCAAAGGTAGCACCGAAAAATTTGTTGATGTCAGCAGTTTTGGCCTCTCGTGTCGACGCTGGTTCTGTGAGAGATTGAATGTCAATGTCAATTAGAATACCGTCAGCGTCAACTAATTCTGGTTCAGTTGGGACAACAGCCAATTTGCGCTGCTTTCGAGGCTTGGGATTAGTACGTGCGTTTTCATGCTTGTCATTGCCAGATTCTCTGTCAGAGTCTTCATAAGAGTCTTCAGGGTGCACCCTTTTGCGGGGGTCGACAGCAGATGATGCTGATGGTATGGGAGAGGTGCATGGAGGTTCCGCAATTTCAGGTGGAGGATGAAGTGGCAGCCCGCTTAGCAGCCTCTGCAGCGTGGAAGTCATGAATTGCCTTGGTTTGGGATGGCAGTGCTGCCTTCTCCACATGTTGAAGAAGGGCCGCTGTAGGTTTGGTTTTGCATACAGGATGCGCAACACGGTGCTCAGTTTCTGTGCTCATCATAGGTAGGTAGCAGGTAGTTGGGATATTAGAGGGACATGTACCAACATAAATCAATTGAAAGATATTGGGTGGACAATCACACTTGCGAAGGTGAAGCACATAAGGCTTCAAAATTACCAAAAATATTGGCTTGTGCAGTTGAGATCTAGTTTGCCGATGGCAGAGTGAGTTATGTTGAGCTCACAAAGCACAAGACATAGCGCTGGCAGCTCACCGTGGCTTTTGCGTAGCAACACACAAGAGAAAAGGCATCAAAGGAGGGTAAATTGCTGGATATGTTGGACAGAGTAGGCTTTTCGACTGCAATGTGAGTAATGTCGACCAACTGAAGCACAAATAAGACATGGCAATTCACTGTGACATATGGACCGTCGAAGCTGATAAGAATGATAGAAGTCAGAAGGTCGAAAAGACAAAAATAGAGTCAGAAAATGTACCTCTGGTGAGGCTTCTATGGCAGTGCCACTGAACATGCCTAAGCCACGGCTTAGGCTGCCAGGCTCAGGCTTTTTGAAATTCAAGCCCAGGCCCAAGCCTTTCTCAGGCCGTGACTTAGGCCTAGGCTGGGCCCGGCTTATTTGGGCCCAGCTTGGGCCGGCCTAGGGCCTCAAGCTGAGCTGTGCACATCACTACTGACTCCATGGCAGTTTAGATAGTAAATCTGAAATTTAGGGGCGGGGATGCCAGGGAGTCGAAAAGTCGAACTTTGAAATATTTTTTTTTCACATGGACTACATGCTTATGTTAGCACATATTTACCAACATGTGAACATGACCTTGCAGGAGCAAGGTAATTGCTATCATCGTCACAACAGTCGTTGCAAGTTCATTGAAATGGACAGGTTAAATCTTGCAATTGCAATGCAGTTGTAGAAATCATATTATAACACCAGTATACTTCTTTGTGAGATGAATTGCAATTTATTCAATTTAGTAGTAATACAGGATGCAACTATTTAATTGTAATAATCAAAGTATTAGGACTCAATGATGCATAATTTTGCCAAACCTTGATCCTGCGGCCTGAATGTTGAGACTATTAGCCTATCTGTAAGACAAAAATAACAGAGAGAAAACATACCTTGGTAATGCTGGCAAACTTATTAGAAGGCGGCGGTAGCTGCTGCAGTAATAATAATAATAGGATGGTCCATTGACAGGAGGTCCAGGAAAAAATGCGAAGTTGGGGGCGACGATCGAAACAACATTGATTTGGGGGCAGCGAAGCCAACAAAAGTTCTCAGATCCAGAGGATAGTGAACAGTGGGGGTGGATGCTGCATTCAGAAGGAAGTCTAGTAAGTGGTGCGACAATGGGAGAAGCAATTCTGAATTGATGTACTGACAATGTGTTGATAATATTCTCATAGTATGATTAATAGTGGGGGAGAAAGAGGATTCGAAGTCTAATTGTGCACTATTAGAGTGTTTTGTTAGGGCTCTGATATTGTGGGACTTCAATATTTAATAATTGTTAATTCAGGTGGGCAAGGATCAAGATGTAAATGATAGAGCTAAAGAATGATTGAATGAGCATGAAAATTTAAACATAGTAAGTGTAGGAGTGGATGATTGAGAATAGTGTCAGGGATAACAATGACGTATTACTATCATTTGCAAGACCGACAAGTTGTGCAAGAAGTTGCTTCGGGAGCTGGTGCAGCCTTCCTCCCCCTAGTTTTCATCTGTCCTTGTCCACTAGCGCTACCTCCTGCATCCTGCATCACCTCAGCAACATGTAGATCGACATCGGTAGCCTCTGGTAGTGCTTCAGGTTGGGAATTCCTCACAGTGGTGCTTAGGGTGGCAGCAGCTGGATCAGCAACTGGAAGTGTTGCAGATGTCAGAGCCAAAAGGTTGGATTGATCATCTGAATCACTATCGGACATGTCCAGTGCTGCTAGTGCACGATCGATGGCATCTGTATGATCTTCTTGTTCAGCTGAATTGATGGTGGGTCCTTTTGCGGCCTTGAAGACATAGCAATTGATATTAGCAACAATGGATAGGATGCGCCTCGTTGACCATTTCACAATGAGAATCTTCTTGTAGTTGTAGAACAGATTCTTATAATTGATATTCGACTTCTTCCCAAGGCCAGAGCTTGAGAACTCGGTGTCCTGGCGAAAGTAAAAATATGGCCTGCAACAACACACGAATACTGAGGCTCAAGTCGTCAATGATGGTAACATGACTTACAATAACTACTGCCAATGCAATTGATCCTGGTGTGATTTGGCAGACACTCCACTTAAGAGAGTTGGTATGTGCACCACCACCACTTGAGCCTTGGTGGAGTGAGGAAACACCACACAACGAAGCTTTGAGAATCTGGGTAATAAAGTTGCACTCAGTAAGATAGATCATCAATACAATAGTAAGACTTACTCGTGCTAATAGCTCCCAGTTTCTGAACACCATCTTCAATGATTTGTCTTCCTTCAATCCTGGAAACAACACTGGCAGAAAAGGCTTGTATGTCTGGTTTGTAGCAGATGTCACCCCAAGGAGCTGTTGTATTTCAGGGATAGCAGCTCTCTCGAAGCCGGGATTGGTGAAATACTTTGACGGAAGGTCAAAGATATCACCAGCAACACCACAAAGTTTCTTGATTTTGTTTGCATGGGCATCAGGAATACTTTTCAGTACCTAAGTCAAGAACATTGTAGCGTCAGTGACATGACAAGTCCAGAAATAACAAGCTACATACCAGATCACTGAAATAAGAACTTTCCATCATCTTGTGCAATGATTCAGGGAAGTGTTGGTAAAGCTCGTCTAAGAAGGCAGAGTCCTGTGTTGCTGCAGTCATATATTGGTCAGGACTATTGAATAGAGTCGGAGATTCTGGAAGCTTTGAGTTGAGAAGATTGCCACTAGGAAACATCTCGACCATCATGCCATACTTACGGGCATAGATGGTGATGATATCTTCATGTGCGCTAAGTTCATGCTGAGTGTCCGCACACCATTTTTGTTTGGGCTTCTCAGCATGTAAAGTCTTGTTTTCTTCTTTGATAGACCTATTCTCTTCCTGAAGCCGCTGCATTTGAACCTGCAGCACTCTAAGTGTCTGAAATGAATCAAGTCAGTAAATTTTTCGACAAGCGAATCATGTCTTACCTCTAGTAGCTCCCCTTTAGAAGCGCTGGGTCCTGGAATAGAGATGTGACTAGGATTGCCCCCCCCCCCAATCATTGAAGTCACTGTCTGAGTCTGTGTGTGACTGTGTAATGTGCGACATGTGTGTCCCGAATCGCTTTGGACAAGGATATCGTTGGATGGGGAAGCAACACAAAATTAGTCAACTAATACAACACTTTAAATAATACTACACTTACCTCGTGCATGCTCAACGTAATATCACCCACAGCAGCTGTACACATCAATAGTTGTAATAGAAACCTTGAAATGTTCTAATGACCTGCTAATCAAGACATATTGGTTAGCGCTCCATCAATTATAACTTTGTAAGCATTGAAATGCATACCACGAGTAATAGAACGTGCACAAACACTGCTGACATACCAATACATCAATGCATGTAATATGCCTCAATGGTGCCTGCCGTCTGGTAGTCAATGACAAGACTAATATCCTACATATGTTACGACTGGGATAGTTCTGCTGTTGCCGGTCAAGATAGACCTGTCGGGCGAACAGTTCGTCGGCCTTCCTAATACAAGGAAGGTTTCTGTGGTTCCTACTGCACGAGCCGCGGCTTCTATGCAGGATCAGCGGCGAGTGGTTTTAGCACTTCTACCGCAATCAAGGGTTTCAGGCTAAGACAGTGAGTGACTGTCTTAGAATCAGGGTTCAGGCTACTAAGGGTGGAGACCTTAGTAGATCAGGTTTCAAGGGGAAAACCCAGTAGATTAAGTTAAGGAATACATCTATGGTACATGGGGTTTATATAGGTAAAATGGAGCGGAGTTGCCGCGACAAGAAAGGTAACAGAGATAGGAAAAAGAGTACAACCTATCAAGATAGCAAAGATAGGTGAAACTGTCATGCGGCGCAAGATAGTCTCTATGTTACAATCAAGATAGAAGAGAAGTGCGGACAGCCCGCTTGATAAGAGAATAGCCGAGTCTAGATGAGTCTAGAGTCGGCAGCATGGTTACAAGAAAAGAAAAATGAAATAGGCGTAAATGTTATTGTAACAACATATAAATACCGCATCCAGCAAGATTCAATGTGAAAATGAGGATGTCAGTGTCACTGGAACGTAATGGCTGCAGTGAGGCCTCATGCTTCTCATGTCTTTCCGGAGGGCAGTGCGGCTGTGGACCACTAAATTAAAGTAGGAATGTCAGTAACCATCTGTGAAAATGACAAATGAACATACCCTGGCTATGTCTGAATCGTCTCTAAGCGTGATATAATGGCTCGGCCTGCTATCA
>NW_024542422.1:0-15024 GCF_016758785.1 Suillus bovinus | reverse complement strand
TTAGGCACCACATTGTTTGCGCCCTCGAGGATATCGATTTCACCCTGGGAAGGGATGTACGTCAAGATGGTAGAGTTATCACACAAAGGAAAAGGAACAAACACTGGCAGGCCAATCGGACTCTTTGGTTTCCCAGATAGCCTGTTATCTGTTAATATAAACTTGCGTCATCGGAACGGCCTACTTACGGGCCATGTTCTATTTCAAGATATGTAAGCGATAGGACCCTCGAACAAATTAAATAAGCTCACCCGCATCCTTCGGGCATGTGCTGTATGTCAAAACTATTAATGACAATGCGTCAGTTAGTGAGACTCATCCACGAGGAACCACTTACACAACAACCATGCTCATGGTACCAACGATTGGAACCGAATCCTGACCGAATTTCGACCCGTGTCATTGACGCCCAAAACCGTAGTGTCATCCGCGCGCAAGATGAAGGTTGTCACTCGTGGCATAAGTCAAGTTGAGGCTTTCTGCCGTTGTTCGGTTGACATACGTTCCTGTCATTCAATTAAAAAGATGAACGAATTACATGCATGGCGATAGGACATACACACGCCCGTGGGTGGGGTCAGTGATGTTCTCGAAATTGAAGGAGTCATAGAAGCCTTCACCACGAACACACTCGTTCAGAGTGTAGATCTTACCTCCCACAGCAAATCCCACAAGCGAAGCAAGGACAATGGTCCTACTGCTGATAGCCTTCATTGCAAGTGGGCTGATGGTGCAAGCAGAGAGGGCGGGAGGACAAAACCTGGTTTCACTTGATGTGTAATAAATCCAAGTCTACCCTGCTCCCGATGGGCCCGTGGCTCCCAGTGACGAGTAGGAGAATATTAGTCCCACGAGCAACGAAAACGTGGCCGCATCTCCGAGAGTGACCCCGAGATTGAACTCTAGTAGTACTGGTTAATGTATGTATCGTAACTCGTTTGAAATCCGATTGGACGAGTGGCAGGACTAGCGCGCAAAGAATATTGAGATGACGCTCCCGCCCAACGTCAGACCGCGTTGTGCGAATGGGATGGTCAATGTCGACTTGACCTTACGGCCGTCCTCTCGTACATTACTTACGTGGACCCTGAACCTTTCCTGATTTAGTCGTCAAACCTTGCGTCTACCACTCTACCGTGACTATGTCACTATCCTTCCTTGCAATTGCTGTTAGAGCCCAATTTAACTACTCAAAGCTTTTCATGTTTATTGCGAAATCTACTTTTCACAGAGTATCCTCGTCCTAATCCTATTCCTAGTAAACCATTCTATGTAGTATTGCTCAATAATTTTTAAATCTTTCCCCAAATCAATGATTCAAAAGTATCATGAATAAATGTTTAGGAAAATTACTACTCCTACATGGGAATGTTCAGGTAGCTAACCTGGGCTGGGACGAGGATACTCTGCGATAAGGTGTAGAATGTCTCCCATGCGAAGGTTTAACCGACACGGTAGCGGCTAAATCAGGAAAGGTTCAGGGTCTGCGTAAGTAGTTTACGAGAGGACGGTCGTAAGGTCAAGTCGACATTGACAACGACAGTTTAGAATTGAACATCCCTAATGGGATGCACATAATTCTGTATTATTTATGTAAGAATTGAGCTTCAACATACTAGCTCATGACGTCATTTACATAATGAACATGTCGTGAATTGAACACTTTGTCCCATGTGGTTCCAGTGCACATATGCGATTGCTGCCGCATCTGCATTACCCTGGGTATCCCGATTCATCCAGATCCACTGGAAATTTTGATTCCAGTACGAAAACGACAATCCTTGATCAAGCCAGGGGTCAAGAAGCATGATGCAGCAACTGCCAGTAGCAGTCTCCAGGAGCTAACGCAACATAAGATTTGCATATAGCTGCTAGCAGGCTACCATTGCCACCGCAGATCGTGATCTGAACGGCAAAACAACCGATGCGAGCCGAGCCCATACATCCTGGTATCGCTTTTTGCTGGCAGGTCTTGAGCGTGCCAAAAACACCTGCCAGCATGAAAATATTAGTCTGATATTCACTAAACTTTGAACCGGGCGCAGACTCACACGAGCATTCCGGAGACTGCAGGGCGAACCCTAACCCAGGGCGGCAGATGTGCATCTAGCGACAGGACTGCGGCATGGAGACCCGTACCAAGCATTCCGCTACAATGTAGTAGCAGGCACTGGTGAGAGATGGAATGGATTGGGGGATGTCTACAGTCCACGTTGGGAGCTAGGCACTACTCAAGTCAGCACACGCGGGTGAACCGTGATTCCATCCTATACTCTGTGGATGGAATTTCACTAGTTGATGGTGTCAGTGTTGCTGCATGTGAGATGCATATGTTTTGATCGACTAAACGTTACTCCGCGTTAGATATGATTGAGAGTGTTACAGTCGAGTAGGATTCCGGGAGTGTGCATTCTGAGTCACATCTCAGACATGACCCACAGTGTGTAAATGGCTGAGTATTAGGTGCTGCAGCGCTGAACAAGTGATCGATCTAAAGTGATAGCATGCAACACAGGCAGAAAGCAGGGAACGCAAGGGTATCGAGAGAGAGATATCATCCCACTCTATCCGTAAAATCCCTTGAAAAAATGGATCGCGTTGGATCCTGTTGAACACGATCATCTTTGAGCATCCTATGCAAAGGAATCAACCCATGAGCAATATTTCGCCAAAAAAAAAAAAGACCTCACCGTGCATCAACTCGCGCATCTTCGCCTTCAACTCCAATCACTGCCTGCGGCGTCTTGGCATCAATGACCTATGAGTAGTGTCATGAGATCTCGGTCGCAAGAACGCGTCGTCGCTTACATAGTGATTGTCGCAGTGCGGGCAAAACTCATCGCTCTCCTCGTAGTTTGACATGTCTTTCCTAAAGGCCTTCTTGCACTTCTTGCACATGAACACCATCTCAGCTGTCTTCCTTAACATATGATCTTCCGACTCCGCGTGACACTCGGCGCAATCAAACCATCGCTTGCAGCATGGAGCCCGTATCGAAACTTGAGCGTTGAATATGTGTTTGCTGAAATTGAGAAAATGAATGCCGCATTGAGATGGATGGAAGACGGTACGCTACCGACCACATCACGATGAACAAGCACAAATCGTTGTGATAGCATTCAGTTTCAGTTGAATAGTTCTGACAACACTAGTACTTTTCCCACGCTATTACCTCAGTGTCGAAAGGTTGTGGCGGTTATGGAAAGGTTCAGCCGCACACGAGTACGATCGAAGGACTAGAACGCTCCAGACTCGGCTAACGTCAGTAGCCGAGGACCGTATGTTCAAGCGTATGTTTATTTTCTTGTTATTTGTTATTCTATTTTATCACGGACTCCGTACACTACCTAGTATATAATATCGTGTTTGTAGGAAGTCCCCAGATTTCTTTCAATCACAACTAGGCTTGTATCTGGTTAACATTGCAAAGGAACTCTTCAGTTATCGTTGTGCCATCATCTAAAGTTCGAAAGGACTTCTACCTGCCATCACAAAGGTGGCTCTAAAGTCTGAACAGCAACTTTTTTTGTTTTATTTTACTTCTTCTCTATCCTTTTGTCATCTTCTCTTCTTTTGACTCTGTGTTGGTCTTACAAACCAACATACTCTTTACTCTAAAGACGCCATTGAGCCTTGCTCCGAAATTTTTCGAGATCATGTCTTCCACCAAAGACGCTAAGACTCCCGACTCCCTCCCCGAACTGAGTTGTTTCGACATGCTCAATATTTTGAGATTGAGGTTCTATGTTGAGCGTGAGAACTTGTGGTCCTGTGTGACCATGGCTATGAAGGATGAGGCTGGCTGCCTCAACTGGATTACGCTGCAAGTCGCTGAACATCAAAAGTATGTTTCAGTTGCCACTTCTATTATTCTCCACGGAGTTGACCACCCTTCGCTTATTCCTATGGTGAAGCGAACACTTTTTGTATATCTCCTTGAAGTACTGTCTGGTGAAGATTCATCTTCATTCCTGAAGCTACAAAGTGGAAGGGTCCTTGATCAGAGGGCACAACAGGAAAAGGGGTGCCTTGCAATAAAATTGGTTCTGGAAGCAGGTAGCACACCTAAGGTTGCTGTGGCAGCTCTTCTGGTTGAAAGTCCCCCTTGCCCGTCAACACCACACTCTGTGTGCAGTACCCAGGTAACCACTAGCTCTGGGAAGTCGCTTACCGGCGACAAACTGTTAGCATTTCAAGCTTTAGTTGCTCGAAGGCCTGAGTTTGGGACGATGCGTCGTTCTGAAATTGATGAGGCTCAGAAAGTTTACAATCGCGAGACTTGCTGCTGTGGCTTCCACTTCGGGCAAGACAATCTGCCCATGAGTATCTCGACCAATAACCATTTGGCTGGTAGGAATTCACACGATTTCTTATCTGGTACTTGGTTCAATGAACCTAGGAAGAGTGGCCACTATACCATTAACAGTTTGATACTGTAGAAAATTGAGAATTTCAACCACAGAGATGCTGACCCACTGAAGATGAGAAATCTAAACTGTGGGGAAAGTTGGTGCTAAGCTAAGCAAACACAGATAGACCCGGGCGCGAGTGAAATCGTTGTCCCAAGGGCAGCTAATTGAGTAAAGGAAACCTCTCTTTGTAAAAAGAGGGACATCAAACAACTAATGAAGTACTAGGGCTAAGTAACGCGCAAAGTGGAAACAATGCAATGTACAAAAGGTGAACACGCAAGTGCGAAAGGCAAAGGTTGAGGTGTGTGATGCGAAGGTAACACGCGCGAGCAAGAGAAGCAGGGGAAAGATGAGGCAAGACGAGTGTTAACACCCCAACTAAGGTTGGCTGATGCTAAGACGGAGACTGAGAACTGAAGCGCGCGACTTTAGACAGTCAATGTAACGAGCTGAACAGACTAAAAATAGTATGCAATGTATGTAACAGGGTCTCAGTTACACGTGAAGTGCAGAGCTGAGTATTAGCGATGGAAACTAATTAATCAAAAAGGGAATATGATGGGAAAACGCACCAATGAACATCTAAGGACATGGGATGGATGGACGGACGAGTGCATGGACATTGCAAGTGTGGATGTGCAAAGTGCGTGAACCTGCAAGGGCGCGCGTGGAACCTGTGAAATAAAATATAAGTGCGCTAATGCGCCAGACATATCCTATGGATTAGAGCTGGAGTTTGTAGGGAAAGTGGGAGAATTCAGAGGGAAGTGCCTGTGGAGATGCGAGGCTCTACACCGCTAGTCAAACACAACGTCAGCTAAGATAACATATTTCAGGGGCATTCAATATGCAGTAAATCCACTTTGTTGGTTGTGTAAAGATGTAAGTCCCTGGAACTCAAATTCGACAGTCATCTTTCTGAATGGATCCTGATACAAAATGGAATCAGCCAAGGAGACCCACTCTCCATCATTCTATATATCATCTATGACTCTGACCTTGTTGATATAGCTGTTGGTCATGGTAAGAATGAAAAGACACTCGCATTTGTTGACAACACTGCATTCATTGCCATAGGGTTATCCTTCCATGAGACTCACACCACCCTCAAACACATGTTAGAATGACCAGGTGGTGGATATGAATGGGCCGCAGTTCATAACTCCAAGTTTGCTTTAGTAGATTTCTCCCTCAACTCAGAAAAGGAACACCCTCCCCTTATAACCAAAGGCACCACGATCACCCCAACAACATCGCTCGCTTCCTAGGCATCATTCTAGATCAGGAACTCCATTGGAAGGATCACATTGCATACACATTGGCAAAGAGAACTGCTTACGTGTTTCAGCTGTGTTGTCTCTCATCCACTTCATCAGGAATACCACTATCACTAATGAGACAGCTATATCTAGCAGTAGCCCTCCCAAAAATGCTGTATGTGGTCAGTCTTTGGTGCTATCTGCTATTTGTAGGAGATGGTGACACCTCACAGCATGGATCAATGGGTGTCGTTAAGTGGTTAGGGAGAGTCCAACACCTCGTAGCCCTGAGTATCACCAGAGCCATGCACACGATGGCATTGGACATGTTGGAAGCTCATGCAAAACTGCTCCCCCTTGACCACAGGATTCAAAACCTATGTTACCAAACCACCATACACTTAGTGGCACCCCCCCCCCCCCCCCCCCCCCTGCCACCCACTGTCACAGATCCTCCCTTCATCATCTTTACTATGCCACCAAACTTGACATGAATTCCATAGAAATCATTACACACAACAGGCACCCTCCAAGCTCTCAGACCCCTTATTGCACCGCTATTGCCAGCTCAAGAGAACTTGCCATTCAGGACCATGATGAGAATAGGGACAAAATTAAGATCTATAGTGACGGCTCCGGCATTGACAACAAGGTGGGAGCAGCGGCCATTCTCATTCATAATGGCTGCCCACAGCTGAAGATTCTGCAATATCACCTGGGCTCCAAGGATGAACACACTGTTTACGAGACAGAAGCTGTCAGTCTCACTCTGGTCGCTCAATTACTCTCATCAGAAGACGACATCATATATCCTGTTTCTATCTTCATCGACAATCAGGCTACCATTAAATCTGGTGACATTTCCTCAACTAAGCCAGGTCACTATTTGATAGATCACTTTCGCAGCCTAATAGCTGACCTTAAGAAATCTAGTTGAGACCACCACTTCAAGGTTACCGTAAGATGGATCTTGGAGCATGATGGTGTGGAGGGGAATGAGATAGCAGATCGAGAGGCCAAACGAGCTGCAGAATCACCTAGGGAATCCAGCCCTAAGTGACACCTACCACCATACCTATGCAAAGTAGTTCTCCCCTGCAGTATTTCTGCTGAAGGTTCAACAATTCAGATGGTTAGTCTGAATAATGTTGGGTCTTGCTGCCTAGCTACATTGTCTAGAAGACAGTGTTCGACCCTAAAAGGTTTCTGTACTAAGCTCTAAGCTCAGAGAGAGAGGAAACTACAAAGACTCAAACTCAAGGTGCTGGAAACTGGTGAAGAGGTAACTTCCTTATGTAAGCTACAAAATAGCAAACATAAGGTAAAGACAGTATCTACAAGCCTAGTCAGGAATGAGTCTCTACACCGTGCTGAAACAAGCGCAACAGCAGCAATCCTCTCAATGTTGGGCAAGGTTTTGGTTGAAATCACCCAGACATGCTTGCACGGTCATGGTAGATCCTAATATTCTTACAGGCTCATTTATCTCCCTCGCACAACATCTACCAAAATGTCATATTAGTCTGCTAATTTGGCTCTGCACCAACCACATCTCCCTCAATCAACATCTCTATCGCATCGGAAAGAGTCCCATGCCCAATTGTCCACATTGTGCAAATGTTGAAGAGACGGTCAAGCATTTCCTGTTCATTTGCCCTCATTATGCTTGAGCTCATCACATTCTTGCAATCACCCTCTGTCGCCGCACCTATTCTCTATCATATTTATTGTCCAACCCTAAAGCAAGTACACCACTCATTCATTATGTCAACAGCACAGGACATTTGGGCTCAACCTTTGGTGATGTTTCCCCCCAAATCCACAATGACAGACAATAATTGCCTAAATACCTTATTACAGACAATCCTCATGTTAATCAATCAAGCAATAGAGGCGCAGGACGCCAACTCAAAAATCATCGCTCGAAGACGACAGGAACTGCATTACTCCAGCAGATCAGTCAATGGCCTCAACAGGCCATTATTTGAGTGGAGAAAAGTTCTTCTGGCTGGAAAACAGGACCCTCTAGCTCCCTAGCTGCAGATCAACACACAGCTAGACCTCCCGTATTCCTTACCTTATTTTACTTAAATCTCTGTGCTGCATCTTTCCCTTCGTACACAGTGTCACACCCAAGTACTTTTTTTTTAAAAAAAAATCCAATTTATTGTCCTTTGGGGTTGTAGACCCTATGTTGGACATAGCCCTATACTCAGGGGGCTTACTCCTGTTATCTAACATATGTAATTATAGTAATCTGTGCTTTTGGTGAGTGGATGTATGCGTACTCTGTCAGCTTGTTGTCAGGCAAAGGCTGACGCCGATTTCATACAAGGGGAATGATGATGATGTAGTTTGTGAGCTGCTTTGGAGATTGAAGGCGGGTGTGGTGATTTTCTTGTCATTGTCGCATTTTGATGCTTGTACCCGACTATTGATATCTCTTCTGCTTCTCTTCCTCTACTAGGTGACCCGCACCTATATTCCCTTCTGTCTTGGAGTTATTGGTTTTGTTTTGAGTATGTGTTCCTGTTACATTATTTTACATGCTTGAGTCATGTACATTTAGTCAGTCTGAATCTCGCCGAATGTGGACTTAAATCTTCCCGTGCTGTTGACGTATCACATGAATGGACTTTGGCTTTTTCGGATGTGAGCAGGTAGGTGAGGGAGCTGGCTTTGCGTTGTTGAGAAAGTGGCATTCTCTAGTGTATTGGTGACAGTCGAATAGGAAATGTGGTACGGTTTCTATTGTTTGCGGGCAGTGTGGACAATATGGTGAGTCACTTTTTCCTATGCGGTGTAGATGCTGGTTGAGGGGGGAGTGGTTGGTTTGGAGCTGAGTGATTATGCTGGTCTGGCATCTTGGGAGGGTAGCGACAAGCTTTATGAACTTGTTGGATGGTGTGCTGGGATCTATGGCTGATAGGTGTGTGTATCTGGGTGAGCTTTTCCAAATATTGGCCCACTTGTTGTTCAGATCTGATTGGTACCATTGCTTTAGCACTGATATGCTGTCTGGGAGCTTTCCATCTTGAAGGAATAGTGGTAGACGTCTTCTCAGGCTCATTTTCTCCTCTCCTTCCACTGCTTCCTTCACTGCTGTGTCAGCTAACTCATTCCCTGCTACTCCCTTGTGTCCTGGGATCCATCTTACTGTGAGGTCGAAGTTGAGGCCTCTGTCGTCTCTTCTCTTAGCAAGCTGCACTGTGAGTCTGCAGAAGTGATCTACTAAATAGCTGCCTGAGTTCATATACCGGCTCTCACTGGATTGTATGGCTGCTTGATTGTCCACGAAGATTGATGCTGGGTAGGTCATGTTTCTTTCTGTAGCGATTAGTTTTGCTGCTAGTGATAGGCTGACTACTTCTGCTTCATAGACTGTGTGTTTCCGGTCCATTCCGAGGTAGTACTTCAATGTTCTGGGTACTTGTCCTTCTCTTATTAGAACTGCCACTGCGCCTATTCCTCCGTTGTGTCCCGAACCGTCTGTGAATATTTGCACTTTGTCTTTGAGCTTTCGTTGTTCCTTGATGGTGTCCTTTACCTTCCTTGTGATGTGTGTGTGGTGGGCATTCGGGTTCCTTTTGTTGGATCTGTTGGCGGGATCAAACATTTCGACATCCTTGGAGAAGATTTGGTAAGTGTCTAACAGGTTATGGAGAGATGAGCAGTGACAGGCTATGTTGCGATGCCTGGTGATGTGCTGCAGGTGATCGTATAGCGGGTGACGTTGTAGGAGGGTGGCTAAGTGTAGTGCTGCACGGTGGCATATCTTTTGGAGGAGGAGGGGAAGTGGGATTAGGTTAGCGTAGTTGTCCAGGTTGTCCATGGCCATTGTTCTCATGGCTCCGGTGATACTTAACGCTGCAATTCTTTGGACTTTAGCTAATCGCTTAGCTATTCCCATTGATCCTCTTTGTTCCGCTATGAGGTCATTTCGGTAGATAGGTCTGAACCACAGATTCGCTCCGTAGGTGAACTTCAGTACTGCTACAGTTAGATACAATTGATGCATGAGTTTTGCCGATATTCCGTTTGCTGGCCTTGAGAGTCTTCGTAGTTGGAGGATGTATTCCGTTCCTTTAGCTATTGCGTGCCCTGTGTGATATTTCCATGTTAGTTCTTGGTCAACTAATAAGCCTAAGAAACAATGGTGCTCAGTGGGATGTATGGTGGTGTTTTGAATGACGAGAGGTGGTCAATTGCGAGTTTTGCTGTGAGTGAAGTCGATGAGCACAAATTTGTTGACTTTGAATCTTGAGTTATGCTTTCTAGACCAGTCGAGTGCTCCATTTGGTCTTTCCATCATGTCTTTGAGCGTGTCATGGGTGTCTTCAAAGGTGGGCACCCAAGTACTTGTATCATCCACAACATATGTCCAGGACCAACTTATCACAAACCGCACGGTAATGGTCCTGCAGTGTCTTAATAACCGAGGGTCTTATATAAAGTCGTGTAAATGTAATGACACCACAATTACACTTTGGATAAGACTTCTTGCCAGTCCTCGATTAACACCGTCTACGACTTTGTTGGACACAGAGGAATAGGTACCGACGTCATCGACGTCGGACAAGGTACGAGCGCAATTGATGCATTCGGCCGACGTTCTCGTTCTCCTCTATCTCCCATATGTCAGAAAATTTATTCCTAACTCACCCGTTCATACTATATACAAGGCATATTACAGTAGTTGCATCTCAGTCTCTTACCAAGATACTGAGATGTGAGTAGATCCATTTTCCCTCCTTCCGTACTGAGCTGATAGTCAAGTAGAATATATTAATGTCTAGGTACTTACTACACCATACGAGTCTCTTACCAAGATACTGAGATAATATTAACGTCTAGCTCCTACCGTCCTGCGTGCTCACCTCTACTCGCTAGAGACTTTTCGTATTTCATGGTAAATAATGTGTGAGTTCTTGGGAGGCTCACTAAACTAATCTTTTGTAAAGATCAACCTAGCTGGAGCTTTAATTTTCTTTATTGAAACTCAAATCTCTTGTCTAGGAATAAGCTTCTAGACATGTAATTCAGTTTCTGGGACATATTTGCCTAGGAAATCTCCTTCTAGGCTTTGGACTTGGTTACTGGAACTAGTGAGACGTGGTCTCAAATATACAAAATATGACCAAGATCACTTGGTCTATGGGCACTTGACTGTGAGATAACGGTCTCAACTATATATTATATGTTCAAGATTGCTTGAACAAATGGGACTGGAACTTGACCAAGATCACTTGGTCTATGGGACAACTAGTGAGACGTGGTCTCAACAATATGATAGATGACTAAGATCGCTTAGTCAAAGGGCACAGAGCAATGAGACAAAGGGGTCTCAAAGATAATATATGTGACCGAGAACACTTGGTCTATAGCACTAGATAAGTTTCTAAGGTAAGATACTTATAATCTCAAGGGAATTCTTTTCCCTGCACTTGTTCTCACTTCAAGGGACTAACTTTGCAAGTGAAATATCTGATAGGCAGATAGCTACAAATGGGAAATCATATTATTTTGGTGGAGAATTGGCTCTCCTTATATACATTTAGCATGGGAAAGTAACCTAGGTTCACAAACAACAAAAAATAAGGAGGACCAATCAAAATATTGGGTCAAACCCTAATAAAAGAATAAAATAGGGAGCTATGACATCATTGTGGAGCAAAAGATTCCAGAACTTTCCATGAATGAGTCAGAGTGAGTCATTTTGGAGTAGAATAATCTACAGCTTGATGACATAATATCTTTCACCAGAATACCTGCAGGAGTATCTGTGGAGCCTTATGACATCATACCCTGTACAGTTGTGGACAGGCGAAGTCCGCAAATTTACAGACCGAATTTTCTGGGACGCACAACTTAACGGAAAGTGTTAGAAGCAGTGTTTTCATAGACTAATGGACATCTAGAATACATTTGAACGAGCCAATTTCTCATGGCTGCCATTTTGACATTTCCAGTGTCCAAAATTTGGCGTGCCCCCTAAAAATTCGCTAAAAATATGGAAAAATGTGCAATCGATTGCTTTCGCTGAGTTGTCTTGAATCGATAATCAGAAAAACATGAGTCCGTCAAAAAATGGCATGGGAAAAAACTGTACAATTGACAATTGAACTCATCATGGCTCGCGGCCCGTCCCAGAAAAAAAGCACGAAACATCACCGGTCTTCGACATCAAGTATCGCAAAGTGTTTCTCCTGCATCTGCATTGGGTTCGGCGGGCTCGACTCGAGAATCAAGTCCTTGTCAAACGGAATCAGGCTGGCAGTCTGATTTGGAGGATGAGACACTTACAGTGGCTTTCGATGGATTAAAGATCAACTTCGAGCAAGAATATGAATATGTTGACCGTGGATCAACAGACTCGGATGAATCGGACATTGATGAAGAGGTTGAACTGGATGTGTTGAATGACGAAGAATTTGGGAAGAAGCTTGCAGAGATGGCAGCAACAGAAGATGGGAAGGATCCTGACTGGATTCCTGAAAGGCTGCAAAGGAAGATGCAAAAAGCTGCAGCGAAGCGCAAGCATGAGTGCAAAAGCAACAAAAAATACCATACACCTCACCTCCCTGAAGCACGACCTGCAACCTATGCTAAGGGCCCCGATGTCATGAGCAAGTCCAAGCGGACACAGCAACGCTATCAGAAAAGTTGGAGGGGCCAAACATTGCTCAGTTCATTCGGATTTCAGCAAACGCGAGGCTCCATTGCTCCTGGTGCACTCTCTGACTCATCAGATGCACCAGTTAGTGAACCAGCAGAGCTGGCATTCAAGTCAAGCCCTTTGATAATCCTGCCTCATGCATGAAGTGTTTCGATGATGTCAGATCCAAGTTTTGTCGATGATCGAGACGCTGCCAGTGATTCGGACGAGACCAATGCTGTGCATGACAACACGACAAATGAAAATGACAATCCGGAAGATATCTCAGGCGAGGGTGATGCAGAGGAGTGGGAACAAGAGCTCGACAGCACAGTTGCATCCAATACCGAAATTCGTGACTGGAAAACACTTCGCAATCAAATCCAGAATGATCTTCGAGCTGGGCAGAAAGCTTTACCCCTTTCTCGTATCAATCAGCTTCTTATTCTATCCAACTTCGCTACTCTTCGTCTCAAAGGTGCCTCCCGCATTGGTGCCAGTTTAGAGATTGCTCGTCAGTGGCATGACGGGAATGGCAACTGGTTTGCACGTCGAGTCCGTGCACTGGCCCGTCACTACCAAATATTCGAACAGCTCCCTGTTGAAAGGCAAGGTGGTAGCAAGAATGCTCGGTCCTTCTTGCATGACGAATCAGTGCAGAATCGTGCACGAACGTGGCTATCAAATTTGCCAACAGGAACTGTAACACCACAAGCTCTGCAAAGTGCAGTAACGACAACAATCTTTCCTGAACTGGGTATTGTTCCCAAGAACCCGATTAGCGAACGCACAGCTCGACGGTGGTTGATAAAGCTTGGGTGGTGGAAAACTATGATAAGGAAAGGAGTTTACATGGATGGTCACGAGCGAGAAGATGTTGTGAAGTATCGACAGGAGGTTTACCTGCCAGCAATGGCAAAGTTTGAGGCACGGATGGTTCGATTTGAAGGACCAGAGTTGACGAGAATTGATCCAATACTAAATCAAGGAGAACGTCAGATCAAGCCATACTGGCATGATGAATGTTGTTTTCACGCCAACGACAATGCTCGAAATGCTTGGTGAGCCTTCTGTGATGGTCATGGTGATACTGCAGCTTATTTTTCTCGTACAAGGTTAAAGCCCGACAAGCAACCTCTACGCAAGAAGGGACGTGGACGTCTGATTCACGTGTCTGATTTCATCAATGAGGAACATGGTCGGCTCATCTTGCAAGATTCTGACAGCACAATCCTAAAAGATGCCCGAAAAATCATTCATCCTGGTGCCAACGGTGACCCTTGGTGGACACACAAAAACCTGCTCGAACAGATAAAATCAGCAATTGAAATCCACGAGGAAGTCAGCAGCCCAGGTTGCCAAGCTCTCTTCATTTTCGATAACTCATCAGCCCACGCATCTCTTCCTCCCGATGCTCTCAAAGCATTCAACATGAACAAGTTTGATGGTGGCAAGCAGCGTCGGCAGCGCGACACAGTCATCCCTCTAAATAATCCTGATATCTCGAAGCGCGGACTCGTGCAAAAGATGACTAATGCAAAAGATGAACCAAAGGGCCTGAAAACTGTTCTCGAGGAGCGTGGATTTAATGTCCAAGGCTTGCGTGCGAAGTGCTCTCCTGTTTGTCCAATCGATAACAAAAGTTGCTGTATGGCACGACTCCTCAGTCAACAAGATGATTTCTCGTGTCAGACATCGATGCTCGAGGAGTTGATTAGAAGCAAGGGTCACGAGTGTATTTTTCTGCCGAAATTTCACTGTGAACTGAATCCGATCAAGATGGTAAGTGGTCCGTATATCCGAAGTTAACTCATAGCCTTAACTGTTGAGGCAGTACTGGGGCTGGTGCAAATACCGTTACCGCGAGGCATCAAAACCGAGCTTTGCAACAGCCAAGAAAGTGGCGCGGGAAATCCTTGATTCCTGTCCAGTCGAGGTTATCCGGCGGTTTATCAACAGATCGTACCGTTTTATGAGTGCATACAGAATAGGTTTGACTGGGAAAGCAGCAGAATGGGCTGTGCGCAAACAGAGACAGCACCGTCAGGTTTCGCAGCGTGCGATGATGGCAATCAAAGCAGTTCTGTCATAGTTTTATTGACATGTCATGAAGAAAGTATCATACGAGACATCAAAAAATTTGGCGTGCCAAAAATGTCGTGGGAAAAACCTCGGAGCAGTGTTTTTAGCTGTATTTTCACTGCCTGAGTTTGGATCGGGCCTCAGTTTGGCCTGAAAAAATCACATGCAGGCCCTACAAAATTTGTGGACTTCGCCTGTCCGCAACTGTAGGTATAATTTTATGAAGTGTCAGGTGAGTCAAAGCTTCCTAATGAAAAAGTAAAGTAAAGAAACACTACAGAAGACTATGTAACTAAATACTACTAGCAAAGATACACTAAAGAAAAGTAGGTAAAAAATAATACAGTTGGCAGGATTTGAAACATAGTCTCAAAAATAATGCAGTTGGCAGGAATTGAAACATGGTCTCAAAAAATAATGCGGTTGGCAGGATTTGAAACACGGTCCTTGGTCGACTAGTCTGAGGACTAAGCTAACAGACTTTGTCTTTTGAGGGTCACCTAGTATTCATGTCCATGCATGATTCCCACATCATGCAGGACATCGGATTGGAAGGTTCATGCATCTAAAATAGCTGGTGGGAACAGCAGACTAATAGAGGTCACCCCTCTATCAG
>NW_024542421.1:0-15030 GCF_016758785.1 Suillus bovinus | reverse complement strand
CAATTCTTATTACCTTATGCGTTCTTGTGCCACACTCAATTTATCATACTCAGGGCCTCAACGCCTCAAGCTTCAAGAGTTCATTGCAAATAATTACAACTATACAGTCTAGTATGTCACGATATTTATGCTCTGTAGTATAATGATCAACATGCTCCATTTCTTAAAGAATAACTCTCCCAAAACCTTAAAACTCCCCAATGACAGACGCTCTATCTGTCAGCACAACTGCACAGTGCAGTTACCTAGAAGACCACACATCGTCGCTAGATTTTAACTTTGATGCCTACTATTACCTTACTGGCTCGCAATGTTGAGCTTTGAGCCTTTGGGCATTGCTGTCGGCACAGATCAACGACAATCACTGCGGGACCAACCGAGTAAGTATCGACTCGAGCAGTAACATAACTTAGCCTTCGAATGGTGCCTGTTGGACGTTGAACTCATTTACTCCATATTTTATATTGAAATCACCTGTGCTTCAAGTTTTCCCATACATCTTTAAAGGCTCTTGATCAAGTCCTCCCCAGACAGGTAAGGCGCCTGCCTGATGATGGTATTCTGCCATAGACACGATGATGACTGATAGCTTATTTCCCGTTGGAGTAGGAGTCCTACGGGCATATCATAGGAGAGGAGAGCCCAGCGACTCATTCCGAGGCTTGGTCAGTGGAGTAGCATAGGTTGTAGGGTTAGCACAGTCAATTCTTGTCAGTAGCACGCACGCACACACGCTCCCAGAGTAGAGCATCCCTCCGAAGTCTTGGTTCGACTCCAGCTACCCTGTCCACCGTTTTGCAATATCAGAAGTGCACCAACGATTCGAATCTTCTCGACCGCCCACTTGAACATTTCCCTATCGTCCTCGAGCCTCCAGGCGCGTCTTCAGATCCAGGATCTATTTTCCTACCGTCTGGGGATATATGGAGATGGATTTGATTTCGTGGTCATGACCCTCAAGCATCTTGTTGGGCTTGTGATGCGAACAGCTAAGTCGTTGTCTGTTGTCTTCCATAATGGTGCAAGTGTAGACTCGTAACCAGTCTGACGTACGTCGCGTGAGCCATGCTAGTCACGAGCCTACTTAGCTTTGTTAGGTTGACAGATGGCAGAAACTGACTCCCGGATCCCAACGTCCATGGAAGGCGTTAACGTTGTTGTAGATGATGAGCAAGCGTGAGAAATATAGTAAATTCCATACTCCGCTGGCACCGGTGGCACACCGTCTCAGACTTTAACTGTCTCAAATGGAACAACTCCTAGCTGAGGTAAATCTAAGATGCCTCAGGGCGACTTCCCCTTTACTGTTACAGTGTTTGGCAACTGCATCTTGTAGGACTCAGCACAAACAGTGATTGCTGCCGCCCCTCTCGGTTAGCACCACTGGTCCACTCTCAGCGCACAATTGATCCTGTTGCACACCGTTTCTAGGCAGACAAATATAACAGTTGCTCTATTCCAGTAATCGGTGCCTGACAAGAGGAACTTAACGACTCGGTGAGTCCAAGGTGAGCCACGAGTCCATCGCGATATCTAACATATGTTTTCGAAGTTGAACCCGGCGTAGCCTTTGAAGTGAGTAAGACGCGCGTCAGTCTTGGATTCCACGATGCCGTTGGCTGGATTTTCTTCTGCATATTCTGCATACCACGCAATTTCTGCTATGAAACTTTTTTTCTGTAATGATCTAGGTCGATTAGGCTCAGGTTGAGGGGCTGTGCAACTTTGTCGAGATCGAATCCCGTCCGAGTGGTCGGGCTACAGACACGGTTATCAGTGGCTGAGACTGGCAGCGAAGAGAGGGAGGATGTCGGCGAGCTTCAGATCGAGTGGTCCGTCAGGTGGAGAGGCGGGGGTCGGTCGAAGTTACATTATATTCTATTCACGTCCTACTGTCGCGTGGATCCTTGCTTCTGCTTGGCTCGTCACGAGTTGATGCGAGTGATAGCGAATGATCGCGAGTGACCAATTTGCATGGGATTCAATTGGATTTCAATTAATCATCCTTTTGATCACCTCTCTTATCAACGCCCATCATCCATCTTTACTACGTCCCTTTCCACCATGCTTACCTTTAACAGTGAAGTCGCGGAATTGGCCAGCGCGCTCGCTCTGCAAGCTCCCGGCACTGACGCTCCTTTAGACGTGCTGGGGGACTGGGGACGAGAAGTCGTGCGATTTCTGGTGAGTCTCTGTTCTTCGAACCTTTTCCTTGTTGACCATAGTTCTTTGCATAGACTTGGCTCGACACCGAGGAACGCAAGGAGTTATTCACGCTTACGGCGGTCTCCGAGCTCCAAACAACCTTCCGAGACCAGGTGGATACACGCCGCTACCACCCTTTTCGATCTTGGGGTCGCCGGTGGCTTCCCCTTACTGCTCAGGCTTGGGAAGCAAAAATGCAAGCTTTAATGGCGACGCCCGTGATCAAGGATTCTTTCGCTAGCACCCAGTCGTCTTCGCTTGCTGTCGTCACTCTCTCTGAATCTTCTAACAAGGGCAAAGGCGATGGCCGCGCAGGTGCAGGCGATAGGGAAACTGACGAGGAGTCTCCTGCGCGTGGCGCTCACCCTTCTCAGGCTAAACGTTGTCGAGAGGAAACATTGCAAGGCGACAGAGGGCCTTCTGATGTCCAAACGGTACGTCTCCCTAGGTTCGCAACTTGCAGCGACTAACGCTCGACTCCATCTGCAGTCTTACTCACTCGCGGACCATCCTTCCAATCGGCGTCGGCTCCCACCCTCCGTAAAGAAACCAGCTCCTGCGCTCCCGCGCATGCCTCCACCCAAACGCCGCACTGTCAACGAGCTAATGCAAGAGAAAAAGCTGCGAGATCCTCGCGCTGTGAGATTATTGTCTCTGTTAAACCTCTTGCATGCTAAGTTCCTTTCCGACTGCTATAGGTGGTGCTTGAATGCCAGAGATGCACGGAAAGACCCTCGGCGATGAGGCCCTGCCTCACCGTACTTCGTCTGTCGTGGCAGACTGATGAATACGAGCTGTCGGACCGTTGCATGCGCTGCATTATAGAGCATCAAAAGTGTGAGTGGACTGCTGATGCTATTTCTAAGAATGCAGGTTTGTTTCTCTTATTTCAATCGAGCCATGACTTGTTGACTTTGATATGCATTCGCAGAACACCGTTTGCACGTCTCCACAAAACTCTTCTCACTCACTGTGGACCAGCCGGCAGCTTCAAAGCCGTTAGGGCCAACGTTGACTCAGTCGATTGCCCCTGTTCCTCACGTCTCCACAAAACTCTTCTCACTCGCTGAGGACCAGCCGGCAGCTTCAAAGCCGTTAGTGCCAACGTCGACTCAGTCGATTGCCCCTGTTTCTCACGTAGCTATCAATTCGTCGCACAAGAACACGGTGAAGGCAACTTCTTCCAATCGGCCTGTACCCGGCCCTTCCTCTGCTATTGCGACAAAGCAGGCAAAGCATACTTCCCGCATCATGCCCCAGCTGCCTACGCCAAAGCGCTCCACTTCACCTATTTCAATTGAGATAATGGAACTGTTGTAAAAAAATTCGTGAACGATCTCATTGCATCAAGGTTCCAAAGGAAGGCTGCGGTCATGCGCGAAATCCTAATGCCCACGAGATCAGAATCTATGCCTTCCCCGTTCGCTACTTCACGACCTGTGGCACCCTATCTTCACTGGCACGGAGCTCTCGATTGCCTCAGGCTTGCGATCTTTACTTTATTGACAAGTTCCCTAGCTACAGGCTTGTCATCTCATGCAGTAGATGTCGAGCACCTTCTACTGGTAGTGAGGACACCCGTTCAGAGCATCCAAAACATCCGATGTGAAGCTGTCACACAACAGGAGCGTTTCTATAAATCAGCATCTTTATGAGCGACACGTGCATTGGAATCGGTGCCCTACACAATAACAGGATCATTTTTGAAGAGATCAAACATCGATGCCACATATCACGTAGAGACGGCAGAGAAGGGCGCCCACGAAGTGGAGGGTGAGGAATAGAAGTTGTGGGTAAACGATAGCCTAACAGCTACCGTCGGCGACTATCCACGCCGTGACTAGTCCGCAGGACGCCGAGAAGCTTCGAGTACAATTTGGGCTCGACCGACGAATTCAACTGCGAAGACTGCGTTACTGGCAATTCAATTTCTTCGGGAATATAGGATTTATGTTTACTCCGTCTGCTTTCATAATTCGCCCGCCCTCTTCCCACTTGCCTAGGACAAAATGTCATGAAATTCCTCGCACCTGCCTACCACTGTACGTACTCCACGGGCCTTTATACGATTTTGATCTAAGTACAGATGACGTTTCCTTATGGTCTGCATATATTATCCCACAACTTCATATTTGCCCTAGACTCGTCTTTTGTGTCGCTGCGGAACACTAGTTGCGCGTCTCTCAGTTTCACGATAGCTTGAGGATCTTATCGACATGTTTCGTAAGGCTCGTCGGGGGTCATATCTTTAACGGGAGCCAGGAATGAATTACGACGCGTGAAAGACAATAGAATTGAAGAACTTACTGTGAGAATGTCATGTCATGAACACATGCAAGTGTTGATGTCCTTACAATGTCCGTCGGGCGCCTTCCTTCCTCTGCCCACTGGATTCAAACAAATGATATGCTCATAGATCTTGCCTGTTTATACGCAAATGCTGGCCCAGCTCTCCTATGTACCATAATATCTCTGCGGTGGCTATAAGCTTCTTCAATCTATACACCTATCGGTCATAAGCTCTTTTAATTTCGCAACTTCGATCCGAGGAATGACATCGATTTCAAATGGCGCTGCACGGGCGATAACAGCATCCAAGAAAGCATGCGTGTTGATCGGGGCATCGGGTCGTTGAGCGATGCGGAAAGACCACAAGAGAAGTGCGAGGCTTATGTACAACGAGTGGTTTGCAAGGTGCAGACCGGGACACACACTTGTAGTGACAAGTGAATCTCGATGATCGATGTCAAAAACGATGTCGGCACGACTTACCGTCTACCAAAGCCGTATGCGATGAACTTGATGTTGTCCTTGAGGCGACCTTCTGAGTCGAGCCAGCGCTGGGGATCAAATTTTTCGGGATCTGGGAAGACAATAGGATCACGAGAAATAGCCCTGAAAACATGCACTTAATGAAGCGATGAGCGATGAACATCGAGAGATAGCATCTTACCATTGGCACCCATATACTATTGCGCCTTCGGGAATGCAGTATCCTTGCTGGTTTCACAGACTAGAATGAGAACGTAGGTTGCACTGAACTTAAGACACTGACCCAAAAAATATCCTTAGATGCACGATGTGGAAATCCTGAGGCACATGTCAGCATCGCGCAGGAGTATGGTAAATGTAAAACTGACCTATGCGAATGACAGGTCTCCATCTCAGAGTTTCTAACAAGAACGCGTGCAACTGGGGGAGCGAGCTTGAGTCTTTGAATGTCGGTGCTACCATGAGAAATTAGTCGAGAAATCAAAATCATTATACCCTTTAGCAGTACCCCTGTCTGACCCGATGACCATATCGAGCTCCTCATGCACCTTTGCCTGAGCCGCGGGGTAGCACGCTGCGGCCATCATAGCAACGGCGATTGCAACAGCGGTCTGTATTACAAATGAGTAACCTCGCGGAGATAAATTAATTGTATGGCCTGCCGTATCAGATCCCGCCCCAAAAAGTGATCCAGCGAGATATGCCATCTCGTCTGTAGAGAGTTGATATTCATCTGCGTTCTCCAATAGTGTCTTGGTGAAAGAGGGGCCAGCTTTGTTTTGATCCTGAGTACAAGAAGACATAAATGACATACGTTCACCGAAACAGAAAACCGTTTACCATTTCACTCTCGACGCGCCGTAGCTGATGCCTGTATAGATCTAGTTCCTCATGATGCCACTCATCAAGTTGTTTCCTGTAACCAGGCCAGTAGCGCAAAAGAGGCACGCGATCGACGAGATAAGCTCCAGGACGCATCACGACCTGGAAATGCTCCATCACTCTGTGGATACGGACAACTTCAGGGTCGGTGTTGGCAGTAGGCACAGACTTCCCGTAAGTCACCCGAAGAATCACTGATGCTGCATACCTTGAGGTAAATATAAGTGAGAAGATCGCAAAATCCATGATGATGACATACCGCTGTGCGTGCTTCTGGTGGTTCTTTGGATCGTTCAGCATATCCATTACGAAAACCATCGCGTTCTCGTGCTGCATATCTTGATATGCCTCTGCCATCTTTGGCTGCAAATGGGTATGTACTTTTCGGAGGCGCCGGAAACGATCTCCGGAACGAGCCATGAGAATACGCATTCCATTTGAGAGCATCTCGCCCGCAGCAATGGACCGAGGTCGATCTACCAGCGATGCACCTTCTTTCTCCATGATGTCCGTAGCTGCCTGATTGATGTTGGACATCGTCAGAAAGAAGCTTATGTTGTGGACAGTTTACCTCAACGCTGCCAATGACAACTATCACTTGGCTACCTGTCGCAACGACACAATCGGGCCATACTCTCGTACCAAGTCGCCCAGTGCATAGGCAATTCTGAGTGGGCGATCTTTCTTAGTTTATAATATGATTTGAACAAAACTCACTTCGCAGCAGGTAAAGCATTGCTCCAGAACCAACGGGCGGGAGGTCCAGGCGGAAGCGGAATGCTGTTCTTTCTAGAGGATGATGAGAATTTCTGGTATAACACGCCGAAAGCCGCCACAATTACGACGATACCAGCGGGATATGATATGCTGACACTCATGATGAGGGTTTCTGTGTTTAAGCGTGCTAGAAAAAGATGTGAGTGAGAATTCAATAGTGCTACTTATCTTATTTAACGTAAAAGTATAACTTGAAGCTGCACGGATTGAGGTTGCTCTATCTGAGAAGGGAATCGGACTCTGCGGCTGATGGTAGAGTCGCATCATTAATTTCCCTCAACAGAGTGCCACGATTATTCGGTACGAGCGCATGCAGTTCGGAATTACAGTGAGAACTTGAGAGTACTTATAACATAGGCCATGGTAGAGTCTTGCTCTCCAACACGATGCCACGGTCACGGTTATTCGGCAAGTTTGCGGTTCGGAATTACCCTTTAACCGAGTCAGTGAGAAGGTTAGGTTGGGAGTACTCACCGTGACTACGTGGGCCACCTTACTATCGACTTGGAACAAGGATACCGATAGAAGTTGATGTTAGTTCCCAAACCCCGCATGGGCTCACCAGCGCTCCAGCGGCGGCTGAATTCAAGGGTATTTTAGCTTAAAGTTTCCGATTACATAACATTTATGGCTTAGCCAATTAAAATCCTTTATCGGAGGCTAAGCCTGTCAATGTCATTGCAAAATAATGCACAACAATACTTCCTAAATCAGCTACTACCGTCACGATGCTCTGCTAATCTATACCATTAATGCTGTTATCATGTCTAATGGGCCGAAATATCTGCACAGTGACCCTTTACCTACTTGGCAGGACGACCACCATGAGCGTAATAGAAAGTGGGCGGCCACAGGGTCAACTTGAAGGTGTGAAACTCTCCAGCCGATGCTAGGTTCAAGATCATTACACAGACGTGATGATGGCACAGCTCACAGACAAGCGTCCACTTGGCAGTTATCCCCTAATTGCCGTATACTTTCAATTTTTTTTAATTCAATACTCAATTTCCTTCAGGCATGGGTTCTTGCCTCATGGACAAAAAGACATACTATTGTTCGGGTCTGACGCTCTTCCCACAGGCCATACATGGCTTAGTCTGTCGAGGACGATTTGATGAAACACGGAACTTCGTGAAAAAGACCCAAGGCAGTATGCAAGGACGTCTGTGAAACTACTCCCGGTGTGCACCACGAGTGAGTGTGAAGGTACCAGGGACTAACACACGACGTGATGTCCGCTGCCAAAGGGAAACCCCTGTCCCTAACTCCGTGCACGAGTTCCTAAGGAAGGGAACCGAAATGCCACCTAAAGTGACTGTCAGCACTAATCAGTGTATTTTTCAAGGTCCCGGTGTTGTCCCGCCTCCGAATTTTTTGTACATGTCGTAAGACATGTGTACCGCTCGCCTTCTAAATTGAGGGCTTCCTGTGTCATGTACCTGATCTCTAGACTGAATCGACGGTCTTAGTTAGTCTTAGGTGCGTCGAGGCTATTACACATATTAATAGCTAAGGTACGCATTTCGACTATTTGAACGATTTTCTCGGCTACTTATTTCTTTTAAATGAATGGATAGTGTCTCAGCGGAGCTCTCATATATCATAACAGGACCTTGGTTGACAGTCAATTTCCGACGCTACAGGTATTTGCAGGTAGAAGACATTTGATGAACTAGCCTGAAGATCAGTACTCAAGTTAGCCACGTGCCTACCGAGCTAGAAATCCGGCACGTCTCGCGAGCGGTGTGGTATCGGTGCAAACCCACGATACTCTCGCAAACACCAAATGATTACTGTCTCACCAGCGTTCATTAATCTTCCAATAAACCCAGCCCTATACCTAAATCATGAGGCACCAGGCACTAAAACAGCCTCTTTGATCCTGGATGTGTTCATGAACGGAAAGGGACTACGTATGACATTACATTGTACTGTGCCTACGACGTGTCCGAACACTCCACCGGTCTATAGCTGCAACTTCCGACAACCCTGGTATGCAGCAGCAGTCTCACGGCCCACGCTGAGGTATAAAACCCCTTGTTTCGACACGCAAAGTAAAGCAACACACCGAGCTCAATTTCTCTACTCATACCACTCTCACTATCATGTCACAACAATTCAACCCCAGTGATGCCGAGTTGTCCCAATATTCTGAGGACATGACTGCGTACACGCTGGAGCAGCTTATTCAATGGCGCGCTGACCTGGAGCGCAAGGCCAAGGAACAAGAGGAGAAGGAGCGAGCTGGTGGGTGTGATAAAATAAATTGCATGACAAAACTGACAAGATTGAATATGCAGCGAAGAAATCACAGAGCAATAACACAAACTCGAAATCTTAATATGCCTCAACCTACGGCAGGTGCGTCTGCTGCTATCCGTCTACCTACGTCGACCTGACATACTTTCCCTGCCATTGTTGAAGGCATGAATATCTGGCCATGTATATCTAATACTATATCTCACTTCTCTCCTGAACTCTCGTGTCTTTTTGATTTTAATTTTGAGTAATATATTTCTCCGCTGTACTATGTACGTACTGTTATATCTGTACCACGAGCACATAGAATCTAGTAGATGACGGCTGCAGAGGATAAATAATCGAGATCTGAATAAATTTATGGCGACGGTTTTTATTGGCACCACTTCTTCAAGCACCTGATGACGGGGCCCGCAATACCCAACTTGCAGACGGGGTGTCTAGAGCTGAGCACAAAGCTAAGACAGCACATTCTGCAGCCCTCCGATAACTACCGAGGCTGCGATGCTTTGAAGATCCGTAGGAACTAAAGTCAGGGGAGCCGACGGTCTCCCGCGAAAGAATCTGCAACGTGCCACCATTTGTGTTCCTACCTCGGGCCATCAGCCCGCGCTTCGAGGTTCGAGCGTTGTGATCGATGTCAAGCCTACTTGATTGAAAACAAAGCTCCTCGTCTCAAGTTAGTCATTGAAATAATTTGAAGAACGGGGAATGACCACGATAGAAGCAACAAGTAAACGAGGAGGGACGCATCGTATATGGGCCTACGGCATTGTACGAACACCTTATCTGTGTCAACAATGCTTCCTATACAAGAGCACGCGGCCATGAGATCGGAAGACCTATCGGTAGTAGAACCACTACTAGTATGTGACATCTGCTAAGAATAGCACGGGCATAACGCTTTTATATTTGCTGTCATAATACTTCAAGTAGCATATAAAACTCGGGCTTAACTTTGGACAAAGTGCGCATCTGAACTATGTGACAACTAAACGATACAACGAGACAAAGGGAAACGAGATACACGCCGCTGTTCCGTGACATATCGGGCTCGAGGGTGGGAAGAGAAAACGAAGGACTGTTATCTTGCATGGCATGCACTCGATGTAAGATCCGATCTACGAGCGCTTCAGTTGGGAATGGCGATGGTATCGGTGTGGCACATACATATATATATGACGCAGGTTTTGCACACTGAAATATCACTCTACCCACCCAACGCAGTCTGTTGTGGGGGCCGGGCGTGTTCTAAGATATATAATTATTCCCATACACACCGGAAGAATCGGCCGATTACCTTTAGAATCATGCTGCTTGACGCCTTCCCGCACTCTCTCTCGTTCGCCCTCCTGCTCGTATTCCTTTGACATGCGTTCCAGCGAAGCTTGCCATTCTATGAGCTGCTTCAAAGTGTACGCAGCAATATTGCGAGAGTACTCGCGTTGTGCAGAGGATGTATCCCCCATGATAAAACTTTTTGAAAGTGAGAGCAGGATTACTGACGTCACTGTGTGAGAGTCAAGTAAAGAGTGAGAAAGCTGCGGATCTAGATTTGAGATAGATTTTCGAAGAGGTACCAGTCTTCATTCAAGCCTGCGTGGAGGCTCTGAGCATGGGAAGGATGGGCGACTTTTCCAGCTGACAAATTAACAAGGACTGTGAAATGAATAGTGGAGCGCAAAACGGACAGGTTTTAATGAGTCCGCTTTGAAAAGAGCACTCCGAGTGATGTCACACTTGAGTGAGAGCGTAACCTTTATTTGTGGCTTCACGAACTGTGTGGGTTTTGGAGTTAGGTTCCCCACGGACCGCTCGTTCTTCGAGATTCGATTTCCTTCGACAAGAAGGTTCGAAATGGAAGCGAGCTCATGCCGAAATGAATCTACGGCAGTACTCCACAGCTACGTTTCAAAGTTTGCCAGCCCAGACCGACCGTTCTATGCCGCAGTGCGCAGGGACACTCAGATTCGATTATGCCTTGCGTCAGAGGTGGAGCCTGAGGTCATGCCCATCACATTTTAGCTTCAGGCAGTAATTCTAACGACGATACCAGCAACTCACCAGTGCCAACCTTGCCGAGTAGAAGTCACGGAAATCTAGCCAACATTGGAAGTCCACCCTGAAATTTGAAATTTAGAACATTGCACATCAAAAGTGGAGGGCTGCATCAGCTGCTGCCACCAGTGGTATACCGCAAGCCGGGTTGCTCATGGCTGCACACCGAGTAGAACGATCGTTAGTAACTGCTGAGACTGAGAACTGGAGAGAGCCGCCTTTCTCGAGGGCCCGATGATGTTGCAATTGACAACTTGAAGGTACGTATGAATCTGGACCGATTGCCACTACTGGAACAACATATATACCAGGGTAGCCTGGACCTTAGGTCTTAGGCTGTAGGCTGATAGTAATGCCTCTTCGAGTGACGACGAACTTGGCCATTTCAGGAGAGTATTCAAACTCCGTGCCACTGTTCCGCGTCATTATCTTTTCGTCCCAAAATAACTCGCAAACACATGCGCATGCCCGGATCTCGGTCTGCAAGGAGACGACCTTATGTACCACGGCTTGCACGAGACTTGTAATGATATCCACTCGAGGTGCGACAGGTCATAAATGCTGGCATGAAGAACGTCGGTGAGAATTGGATGAGAAATACAATCTAGATACATTTGAGGAACATAAAGTTCGAACACCCAAAAATGGGGTCGCAGCGAGTGTGGCCGTAGCGAACAGCGAAACAGCACATCAGACAAAATAGGGGACATTATCGAGTGACAATGAGAGTTCAGTTCAATTTCAAGACTCATGTGAGGGAGCACGACCACAGCTAAAGAACGACCCGCAACACCTTACTTGATAAGAAATGGCTCCCGTCCCCCAGTTGGGTCTTGGATTCCTGTTGGTTGAGACACTTGTGTTCCCAGCAGAGCTTGAGGTTGACCCGGTTGCGTTAAACTGCCAGCCTCATTGCCGCTTGTACCTTGCATAGCTGCGGCCACTTCAATGTCAGTCTCAGGGATAATACCATATGTCTGTAACTATGTAAATATGTTGAACAAGGTCGAATATTGGCAGTGTCGAGCACTCACATCTTCATCGCGACAAGGAGCTACGACGGTGTGTCTACAGGAAATGACCCAAAATCCAGATGCCGGTGTTCGAGGGGTACTGATTGTGGTGTTAAATATTGAAACGCAGAGAGCTGAAAAAAATACGCCAACGAAGGCCAAACGATAGGCTCGCAGGAAGAGTTGCGGGACGAGGCGTGGGGTTGGTATCAGTGTCCCAGAAGTCGTTGCCCTGTACGAATGTTAGACTTGCATGATCTAACGAAACGAATGAGCGAATGACAAAGTCGTTCACAATTGATTGACACATCTCTCAGTTGAGCTGAACGTCTATGGTAAAGAAGTAAGATATGGCGCACAAGAGAAGCACACATGACTATTGCTCTCATCCGCATTCTGAATGACAACAAAACCCACTTTGAAAATATGCCGACCACGCATTAAAAACACTCACATCATCGCCTTGCTATTTCAGAGCTGCCTCCAGCCTCCACAGATAGACATTTTCATCTGATCCAGCACTGGCGATATATTTCCGTCAGGGAGTATAGCAACAGCCTAGGGTTCGTCGTCGTGCAAGAGCAGGTTGCCGACTAGCTGATTCATCTTGAGATCCCAGATGCGAATCGAGTAGTCAATTGATGCGCTAACAAGATGGCTTTCATTAGGGGAAAGCTAATGGTACGGTCATGACCCTGAAAAAAAATGACCCGTTAATCAGCTGCCATTTTCGGATGGTACAATCGATTGATGCGGAGAATATGTATGCCGTCGTTGAACCAACACAACGATGTCACATCGTTGTCATGGCCCTTGATCTCCATGAGTAGCTAGCCGTCCTTTGACCATACGTGGATCACCTTATCCTCCGCTCCGCTCGTGAATTTGTCCCCTTGTGGAGAGCATCTGACAGCGCTAACTCTCCCTTGGCCGGTCTCTATCGGTGGTGCTATTTGTTGGCCAATATCCGGGTTCCAGCGTTGTATGGTGCCGTCGGTCGATCCACTTACTATCTGCAGGGCATTGGGAGACCAATTGAGGCACCTCACTCGACCATTGTGGCCCTCCCACGGATCACCAGCGATACTGCCCTTCTTTATGTTCCATAGCCATGGCAGCCGTCTGAATTTCCGATCACATTGTTTCTTCCGAAGATACAGCCATTGAGCCAGCCTACCGAGTTTTTTTGGGATAATCTACGTTGGCAGAGGTTTATGGCCGCCTGCTTCTTGTCAAGTTAGTGAATATCAAAATACAATTACTCACGTTCCCGAAGTGCATCCCGGCAGTATTGTGCACCATAGCGTGGCGGATCTTTCTCCTTCGTCCGATGAGGTTCACTAACCACCGATGAATTCAACATCGCTCTTTCTTCTCCATCTCTTCATTTTGCTGATGTACTTGACTCAGCAATAACACTGACAAAAAAACTCTCTGTCCTTACAGACATGTTGACAGAACTCGGTGATATAGGTAATGAATTGTCGCATGAGGAAAGATAGCAGTGGAAATAGCGAAGAGACCTGCTGGATAGTTAGCTGCACATGCCGTACTTGTAGGCGCGCTTAGTATGCTGAACTTATCAGCGAACGTCAAGATGTAGCCGTGAAAAGTACGCCGATCAAATGTAAAATCCTCACCTACATATTATGATTCTGTGCGTGTTTGCGTGGTAGATGTGACGCCAATGCCTGATTGATTTTTCAACAGTCGTGACATATGCATCGGTCAAGGCATCATCCACACGACAGTGACGAGATTGACCTTTTGCTGCGAGAGATAATGAAGGGCAGACTGTTGTGACTCGGTGTATATGATATTGTTGATCGTCGAAACACTCGCGAAAGGGATAAAGATAGTCGAATATTCTTGATTAAAATCAGTAGATAAGCTGACCATATCGTAAATGCGAGCAAAAAGTTTATCCCGACACCAAAGTTTGTTTTTTCCTTCCCGCACAGGTGATTGTGAGGTCCACACCGCCGTCACATCGCTCCAGCTGAAGATGATCTGGTTGATGATGAGCACGTTTTCATTATGATTGAGTCGGAGGACTGCACCAGAGTGAATTGCTGGAAGCAATGGCCAAGGCAGAGTATCGGTCAAAATGTAACACGCCCTGTTGACTGCTGAGTCGTGAGTCCTCGAGATAATCAAGAGCAAAAGCCTAGTGAGGTTAGTAGATGTAGATGGTGTGATATGATATTATGTTGAAGAAAAAGAAGCGATGGGACTGGTGAAACGTATACCAGAGATGTTGAAGCCGCCCCTTGTAGAGCCACGTGACAAGCTACGTCTTCCCTAAACGCAGTTCTGAACTGCCACCTCAGCTGTTGGAGGCGAATTACCGTACAGTGGTATATGGCTAAGCTTGCCAAGTCTTGAAGCTGAAAGGCTTGAAGAACTGCCATTCTTGCGACTCGGAATAATGTTTCATGTGTATTTAATTTGTAACAGATTCACTGGTATGTACGGCAGAAACTTGAAGACTTTCAGGCTTCAGCCACTGGCATATAACAAGAATGAAGCACGAATATCTGCCCTACCAGCTGCCGGCAACGCTGAGTCGGCACGTTGACATACTATATCTCGAGCGCAACTTTCTGTCTTGGTTCGGTCTGACTACACTAAGTATGGGAGAATCACTGCAGGCAAGCCGCAACTCTCGCCGGCGTCAACGCTCGCAAGCACGTGTTCGTCATGGTCGCAGCCGCCCAAACGACTGGCTGTGTATCACCGCTCTGCTCTGCCCTTCACTAGCTTGGCTTGGGATAACACAGTTGTAACCTTCTCATGTCACAAGCATAGACACCGGCAGCGCCGAGGATCAGCACGCCACAACGACTTGGCTGAGCAGCCTTATCCAGAGAACGACAACGTAGAACCACAGAAACGAAGTTGTAGTATCCTGGAGTCTGCCTGCTATCTGACAACGATACAGGGAGAAAAATTTTAAGCCTTCGGCGGAGCTGCCATCGGGGACGTAAGTGTTTCTACCTGAGCTTCTGTCTCGCTCCTTACCAGAACTGCAGCTCGGATGCTGGACCCTCGCAGCCATCAGGAC
>NW_024542420.1:0-15060 GCF_016758785.1 Suillus bovinus | reverse complement strand
GCGGCTGGCTATAGAAGACACAGAGGTGGCGTCCTGTGTTTGATTCATCGCGGCAGGCTGAGACGGTGACAGCGATGTGCGCAGGAAGGAAGGTACACCAGTGGTATCTGCAACAGGAGTTGGAGGCCAGGTTATCACTGTCGTTTGCTCTATTTGCACGTATGAGATGGTGTTCACAATCGTGGAGCAGTTGCCAAAGTGATACTGTCGTGACGATAGGCTGGTACTAGTTCAGTGGCCAGAAACTTTATCCGAATGTAGAGTGTCCAAAGTGCTGGGAGCAATGAGATGTAAGTAGAAATGAAACAGGGTGACCGCGTTCGTTGTCACTATAATCGTATACATGATACAACCACTGGCCCACTGGTGACTCGCCTCGTGTTCACGAATTCAAACCCTTGTCAATTTGCAATATCCTCCAAAGGCTTAAAGTATGGAACGAATCGTATCAGTATTCGTCGTTTCCTTGCAGCAATTTTCCGTCCTTTCGAATTCTCCTTCTGATCATGAATCATGATGCTCCCCCGTGTTCACCTCGGGCGACAGTAAGAACGATGTAGGACAACTTGAATGGCAGATTCTCCTCTTGGGCAAGGAGCTATCTTCGCAGTGCAAGCTTGAACGCCTTGTTCACTGCAAATGCACCAACGTCAAAGTTTTGCTCCTCCGTTTCCGTCATCCTACACAAGAAGACGTCGTCGCGATCTTGGTTTTAGACCGAGTGCCATGTACAAATTCTACAGAGAATAACGATGGCTCATCGAGACGGGGCACGCAGTCGTCATACATACTTCGTCTCCCCATCAGTTTCTCCGACCCCCGCTTGCGATTCCATCTTCACCACGGTTCTGCTATTGAATCCTATCTATCCAGAACGTATGACTGGTACAAGTGCCTTTGTTACTTCGACTTCCCTCCTTCCGCTCGCCCTTCCGCAATTCAAGTATCCGTGCTCTTGTCCACTCTCAGCAAGCATTCTCCAACTTATAATCAATACCAGTGTTACTGGTATGCCTACACTGTCTGGGAGGCACTCAAAGGCTCTTCCCAGATTGCCACGAGACAACCGAGAGCGCGGGGCGCTCTCGGTATCTCCGGTTCAAAGTGGAGAAGGCAGACAGCATGGAGGCAGAAGAGATGAGGAGAGCAAAAGAAAATGAAGTGCGGCAGGTGAGGTTCTTCTCAGAATCAGTTGAGCCATTTACTCATTTATTGTTACAGTTGCAGATGGAAGAACGGGCTCGATGTCAAGCAGAGATAGCGGAGAGGAAAGCGGAGGAGGCGGAACGCAGGGCAGAGGAGCGGGTAAGGTTCTTTCCAAAATTCACTGCACTATCTAATCGTCGATCCTCGCAGGTTAGGGCCGAGTTGCAAGCAGAAATAGACCAAATGCGAACCCAGCTCGAGCGTCGGGCAGTGCAATACCAGTCTAATCATTCCTCTCATTTCCTCATCATCGACATCCTCATCACTAGCATAATCAAACGCAGTCGCAATATACACTAGAGCATATCAGAATCCGACCTTCCTGTCTCAGACTCCGTTCGATCGGCAGGGCTAGTTCTCATCAGCATTATCGGTCACAGGAAAACCACTCCGCTTTTAAGGTTAAGGGCGCATTGCAGTTGCAATGTATGTAGTCATGAACCTCGGAGCTGCAATCAGTCAGCCAATCGTGAGACGCGGCTAGTTTGAGTCACAGAAGAGTAAACGGTGCCAAGATTTGTGTCATATCATGTGCGTGCTGGTACGAGGGTCGTACAAGTGACCAGTAAACAAAATGGCAATTTGCGCCGTCTCTTGCATCACGGCCGCTTGTCATGCCCGGTTGAAGAAGAGCTGTATTCATTCTTGCGATCGTTCCTACTAATACTATGAGTTCAGCCAACTAAGTGCATTCGATATCCAAGCTTTCATTTAACGAGGTAGTATGAACATTGGATTCGAGGTGTATGTAGGCAAATGTGCTCGACGCGAGAGCTCCGAACGACTAACTGGTGCCTAAGTAGAGTTATGTAGACACGGCACGTCAATGCAGCGACTAATTGGTGGATGCGGTCAATGTAAACGAGTGGATCAACGAATCTGATGGGTGAGTAATACGCACTATAACAAAATCATGTATCAATGGGGCTGAGATTAGATGAGGTGTCGCAGGGGTGAGAGAACATGGGGGCATCGTAAAAAACATAACAGTAAGAAAAGAGGTATCGCACATACAAGAGATCGAGAAGGATATGAAGATGATCGATGTCGCCGGCAACTTACGAATGACGCGCAGGGCCCATTGCCCGCCGAACAGGATTGTCCCTCTCTGCAATAAACGCCCCGGCGCGCAGGCCATCCTCCGAAGCCAGGCGTTGCTTGCTGTTTTTCTCCCTGCGTTCGCGCTCCTCCCGAGCGTGCTGCAGGAGCTCAAGGCGCTCAGCACCTTTGTCAGAATTTTGGAGCTTGGAGAATACAGGCTCCCGCTCAGTGCCATCTGCGAAGACAATGTTCTTGCGGGAGCTGGTGCTCGCGGTACTTTTCTCGCCCTCAGATGCGCTGGCATCCAAATATTCGATCTTTGTACGTTTGGCGCCAAGGGAGCTGATCGGAGGAATATCTTGGCTGCGGTCACGAGGCTTGCGCTTAAGCTTGTTGACGAAGAGCCGGCGTGGGGGACATGCTTCAGCGACTTCAAAATCTGGATGATCGATTGGCAGTTTAGACGCTTCAAGAACTTCAGGGGGAAGATGATATTGGGGGTTATGAAAGGTTGCCTTTTGACCTCGGCTAACGAAGCGGTCAGAATGCATATATTGTTGAGAACGAGGAAGACGTACAAGACATAGGTTATTGTCGGCTTCTCCTCAAACACTGGAGCTGGAGTTGGCGTGCTTTCACGCTTAGGGGCTTCTCCAACAGGTAATTCATCGTCGCTGCTCTCCCAGCCGCTCGCATTAGATGCGCTTGCTTCGCCCTCGCCAGCGAGGAAAGGATTGTCGGGGGAGTCTCGAGTAGGCCATATTTTCTTAGCTTTAGAATTCGAGGGAGATGGAAGGGCACGAAGGAAAAGTTTGCGAGGAGGTGTCACGGGTGGCTTTGGTAGAAAAAGTGCAGGTGGGGGCGAACGCGAGCGCTGCACTGATGATGCACGAGGCTGGACTTGGGGTGCTCTACGGGAAGGAGGAGGCGAAACAGGCTCACGGACGCGATACTTCAACAGTGCAGGTGAAGGTGACTTGTCCTCTTCCGAATCCTCTGCTGTAGATGATTTTTTACGCCCATGAGACACTGCGCCACCACTACGACCAGTCCAGAACGAGTTCTCGTTATCTTCTTCTTCGTCATGCGCAGGAAGGACGTCCGCGGTTCGGCGCTTTTTCCTTCCTATGAGCGCATGGGCATCCTTTTTTCCGATGATTTCATCTTCACTTTTGCTGTGCCTTTCACTGATGCGAGCAGCGTAGCTTCCACCAAGGTCGTCCTCGAGTTCTGACGCGCTGCCACTGTCCTCTGACGCGTGTCTAGAGGTCGTTGAGACTGCTTTTGAACGAGATCGCTTGTGGTGTGTTCTAGGAGGAGTAGGCAGGGATGCTAGAGATGCAGAGCGCTTTAGAGGTCGTGAGTGAACTTCCGTATCGTGAACAGAAGGAATGCGAATGGGTGATGAGTCAAGTATCTGATAGCTTGACATGTTTCAGAATCAAAAGTCAATCAAGTTGGAAGAGATTTCGCTAAGAAGAGTTATGCAAGAGATAAGATGGTGGTTAGAAAGAGAGAAGTGATTAGGTACGAAGTTTCAAACCGACCACACGGCCGTTCACAGTTGCCATAAAAACAACAACCACGAAAACAATGCATATAAACACATACAAACAAATGTTCTTGTCCACAACTTAATTCGGTTTCACTAACTCGACGACGGCGAGCCAGCTGCCGTAGTAACTGCAGACCTACTGTTTCCCTTCTGTATGGTACGGATCCACCCTTCAGAAATCTTCACAAAGGCGGAACCGAATTTGCCCAAAGTGAGTTGTACTCGACCCTCGTAACACGTCACAGAACTCGACTTCGATGCGAAGCCTATGAGGAACACTGCAGTCTACACTGGAGCAAGGTGGTTTCGGATCGATGATCTCGATACTAGGTTTGTCTACTTAAGATGCGGTTACGGCAAACGCAATAACTGCATCAGAATTGTGGTATTCATAGTGAGTCTAAGAATATGTGAATTTATCTGTTAACTGAAATACGGCTAAGCTTTCGAGTTCGATATCGGAATGGATCCAGTGCAAACAATTCGAACGAGGAGTTCTCTCAAGTTCTCCACCCAAACCAACATGTACCCACCACCACCGCGAAGGAAAGAACAGCACCTGTCTCATCGTCATTCAGCACCCGTGTAAGACGTTCATTTTGATCAAGCATATTTTAATTTGAACAGCAAAGTACTTCCTGCGATCCGCAAGCATGACCGCTGTCTTCAGGTTCAAGCTGATTCATCTCGACTGCTGTCCTTGTCTCTCTTTCAATGATGCATGGGCGTTATTAGAGCCCTCTCCTACCCTATAGGAGAGGCTCTTCCTCCCATTTGTCTAGTCTGGATGTGTATCTGTTGGGGATCTCGCTGAAATCCGGGATTTCACAAACTTGCAGATAGTGCTACTGGAGCAGTGTAGAATACAGATTGCCGAAAGTGTCCTCGATAGTAACAATCAATATCCTGACGGTTCAGTACATGAGGGGTAAACCAATTGCCTTTTGGGGACACCTTGAAAGCATCGCTGCGTTACTAAAGCTTTAAGTTCGAACTTCTATCATCCGTAACGTTCAGCTCTCTTCACGCGTACTCATCGCGATGGCTTCGGGAAGTCCGGACGACTCTGGTAGGCAAGCTGCCCTTCCATGGACACCTGACGTGTCCGAGAGCGCAACCGAAGCTCTACAAGCATTGGACACTTACAAGAAGAAGGATCCATCTAAAGGTTAGCGTTGCAGCATTGGTGTTAGATGAACGCGTCTATATCGGTAAACCCAATATGCAGTGGTGGTTCGCTTCAAGGCAGTCGGTAACGCACCAATCATGAGGCAGAACTTTTACAAGATTACTGCCTCCAACCGTTTCCAGGCAGTCATACAGTTTTTGAGGAAGGAGCTGGGCTGGAAAGCCGGAGATCCACTGGTTAGGATTGATGATTCGTCTTTAATGTTGAGCTAACTCGTTCCAGTTCACATATATCAATCTCGCATTCTCTCCTGCTCCTGACGACACAGTATCAAATCTGTACAAGGTAATGAGCCTAGGTCTTATCGCAGAACGTCTCCTGATGGTTGTTGCAGTCATTCGCTACGGAAGGACATCTGATAGTCAACTACAGGTTAGTTTCTCGATAACTTGTGTGCACAGCGCGTTGATACGAGTGCATATTGTTTAGCACGACGGCGGCATGGGGGTAGCACTCTTGCTAAACAGTGCCATCTTGTATTTTTCTGCGCACAGTTGTGTCACCGTTGAACATTATACTCGCCACAAGTTAATACATATTCTTCGCTCGTTATGTGTGTTCGAGAACCTATGGGCGACTCTCATCAAAGAATGCGGTGACTGACACAGCGTCATGGTCATGATCTTCGCCTAGTTCCGAGTACTTTGCATCGAGGAATCCCTCAAATAGACACTTCATCCGTCTGATTACCTTCTGCCTCGGGAAGATCCGTTGAGGAAAAGCGCAACAAGGTAAGGGTCGTACATTATCCAATTATAATCAGTGACACATTGTGATTTTGTATGGGCGAGGTCCAAGTCATACCTAATGGCGTCTAATGCAAAGCGTTGCGAAGGTCAAAACAACGGGCGGTAGAAGATCCCCGATGACTATTGCGGGCAAGAGATCGATGGTAGATATAGTGGAGATTGGGTGGAACGGAAAAAAGCGATTTGGTGTCAATGTCAAGCCCAAAATTACTCCTGTACTACACAGTATGTCAGAGATTGAAAAGAGTGGGTATTATCAAGGGAATGGCGTTGGTGTGTCGAAATGTCTTGTTTTTCTTCCTTCCAAGACGCACCGTGTCAGTGTTATTGGAACCAGCAGAACTCCATATAGGGCGATTTCGATAACAGCTTTACTAACGATCAGGACACGGTTTATAGATGCCAGCCGGTAAAACCACAAGATTTGCTAGCCAAACTCGGTTCTAAGAGTAGCTCTTCCCTCCCACACTAATGGCACTTTCGCAACCAACGCGTTCTGATCAAGGTTTCTGTTTTCTCGTTTCATTACGAACTCAGTGGTTACTCCGTCAGGCGCGAGCGGGATAGTCATCTTCTCGATAGATAGGATCCCTTTGATAGTATAAATGCCCTGCTTCTAACTTGATCAGAGGACTCTGAGCTGAGAAAGGGTCGGTCTCGAGCATACCGGGAAGTCGCATCATCGCTGGAGGCTAGGAAAGTGTGAACCAAAGGGGAAAGGATGAGGAACGATTGGGTTTGCGCAGGCCGCCATGCCTTTGATGGTGTAACAAAGTACAGTCATGCAATTGGCTGTCTTTGGTCAGTCTGACGAGGTTCCGGAACTCGGAATATCTATGGGTTCCTGGCTGTCCATGCTTCTCAGATGATTTGAGAGGTCATGTAACTAAAACACCTCAATTCCCCACGCATATTCAAATGCTGATGGCTTTGTAGCCAATCATGGAAAACATCTGCTGGGACCTGCTAGAACTCAGTAACAAACGGTTGATTTGACCATCGTCCACCAAGTATTCTTCCTGCTATCGTTGAGTATGCAGGTTATCAGAGAGAAAAATAAGTGACGTACAAAGACTACTTGACCCGAACTTTCCAAACATCCAACAAACATTGGCCAATAGGCAAGGCTTTGTCCTGAGTCAAGTCTTGAACTTTCAAGCGAATCATGGGCAATTCTAATTACTCCCCACCGCCGTCCCCGATATGATTGGTGTCTCTGGATCAGGAATTAGTTCCTCGAAATGTCTCAAATACGACGAACCAGACCTTCGGACTGCAGATTTCTCAGTGCCGTGGCTACCACGAGGTAGCTCACGTCTGAGCGTGTAAGCCGGGAAACGCTTGCCGGGATCATCCTAGCAACAAAAGTCACAGCATCTCACTGGCTTGCACTGGTGAGCGAGAAAAGGCTGGTTTTTCTCTCATTTCAAACAGTCTGTGAGTGGTCTGTAAGCACGTTCAAGGGTTGTGTGATCCACCAATGAGAACGTGGCGGTTCCGAGAAGTTCCCACAACTGTGATCTGGATGGTAACTGACGTATATAAAGTGGCGTCATATGTGAAAGATCAAGCAAGATTCCGTGATAACACCCTCCTAATCCACTACCATCATGAGCGGAAGACCAGCTACGGGTATGTCCACCAGCACTTTGAAGATCTTATCCCTGATCCGTGATCCTGCCATCAGAGTACAGTGCCTGGAAGAAGCTCCAGCAGACGTATGATACCCAACATGCAAGGCTCATCCTGAAGGATCTGTTCGCTCAGGACCCTAGCCGTTTCTCAAAATTCTCCGAGGAGTATGTCGACTCAACCGACAAGAACACAACATTCTTGCTCGATTACTCTAAACAACTCATTACACAACCCATCTTAGACACGCTCCTATCTCTCGCTCGCGAGGCAGAGCTTGAGACCTACCGCGACAAGATGTTTGCCGGCGAGCACATCAACACATCAGAAGATCGCGCCGTCCTACACGTTGCTCTCCGCAACTTCAATGATTTCAAGATCCAGGAGGGTGGTGTTGATGAGGTCGCTGCCGTACTCGCGCACATGAAGGAGTTCTCCGAAGCAATCAGGAGTGGTTCATGGAAGGGTTACACTGGAAAGACGATTAACACGATTGTCAACATCGGTATCGGTGGTTCGGATCTCGGACCAGTTATGGTCACCGAGGCACTCAAACCTTATGCGAAACGTGACTTGACCGCCCACTTCGTCTCTAACATTGACGGAACCCACATCGCTGAGACTCTCAGACTATGTGACCCCGAGCGCACCCTCTTCATCATCGCTTCCAAAACTTTCACCACCCAAGAGACTATCACCAATGCCGAATCCGCTCGCGATTGGTTCTTGGCAGCAGCCAAGGACAAGTCCCACGTTGCAAAGCACTTCGTCGCCCTCAGCACGAACACAGCGGCTGTCACTGCATTTGGCATTGATAAAGCAAACATGTTCGCCTTCTGGGACTGGGTTGGTGGGCGCTACAGCTTGTGGAGTGCCATCGGCTTGTCCATCTCCATCTATATTGGCTATGATAACTTCGAGCAGCTCCTGAAGGGTGCTCACGGTATGGATAAGCATTTCAAGGAGACTCCCCTCGAGAAAAACCTTCCCGTGCTCATGGCTGTTATCGGTATCTGGTACAACGATTTCTATGGCGCCCAGACTCATGCACTCCTGCCCTACGACCAGTACCTACACAAATTTGCCGATTATTTCCAGCAAGGAGATATGGAGTCTAACGGAAAGTTTGTTACCAAGGGTGGTCAACGTGTTGACTACCAGACAGGGGTAGGTGCAATAAAACCATCTGCGCGGCAGAAACTGACATGATCTTGCACGTAGCCTATCATCTGGGGTGCTGCAGGCACTAACGGACAACATTCGTTCTATCAACTAGTGCACCAGGGCACGAAACTCATTCCCGCAGATTTCATCGCCCCTGCCACAAGTCACAACCCCATCGCCAATTCCAAGCACCACCGTATTCTGCTTTCCAACTATTTCGCCCAGCCTGAAGCGCTTGCATTTGGTAAGACAGAGGAGGAGGTGCGCAAGGAACTTGGCAGTGGTGCAAGCGAGGCGCTAGTGAAGAGTAAGGTGTTCGAGGGAAACCGGCCTAGCAACAGCATCTTGTTCCCGTTGATGACACCGAGAACCCTCGGTGCGATCATCGCGTTGTACGAGCACAAGATCTTCACCCAGGGTGTCATTTGGGGCATCAATTCTTTCGGTAGGGAAATGCCCAGTTCTCGATTTCTCGACCGCTGATGGTTTTGCAGATCAAATGGGTGTCGAACTCGGAAAAGTTCTTGCGAAGAACATCTTGTCGCAGCTGAATCACCCGTCCGATGTGACTGGCCACGACAGTTCGGTGCGTTTATCTCTTTACTATGTTTCGCTTTTTGGCTGAGGCAAAAGCGGCTTGCAGACTACTGGCCTTATTCACTACTACCAAAAGCACCGAAAAGAATGAACTGTGATCCGAAGGCTGTAATTTCGCGAGTAGACTGTAAATTAGTACCGAGGCATTTCTGCCAATTCTCGATAACAGTAGTTGAACGGGAGTGTAATCTTGACACAATTTCAAAACGCTTATAGATAAGAGATGCATCGATGGGCTTCGGCTTCAAACACCGGGTGACTCATAGTTCTGGCGTCGCTATCATTCCGAATCTGTGAATGGCTTGTCTCATTGAAGGACACTGCACGGCGGGCAATTCGCAACCCACATGCAGTATCATCACGTTACGAGCAGCGACATCATTCTAATGTAACGTACATATTGGTTTTCCCCTGAGACTTTGATGGTTTTCCATATAGATAACTCCAACGAATCATGTTCCCTGCAGAGTGCACGACAAGTGTAAATAAACCACAGTGTTTCCTCTGTTACAAAGCTGAGCCAGTCGACTTGTGTACGAGTTCCCGGAAAGCAACTGTACTCGTATCACTTCTGTCGTCCGGGTCCGCCATCCTCTCGGCATGACATTTTCGGACACTAAGGATGAGGCGTGGTCCCAATACGAACATTTGCACAGCCTGGGCGATTTGAAGAATGGAATTATAGATATAAACTCCCAATGAGGATGAACCCTGTACGAATGATGAGGACTTAATAGTCAGACGTAGATGTCAATCACGGATAACGTACCCCGATGGATGGAGAGAGACTACCGAGGTTCAAGCAAGCAACAGCAGCATATCTAGCACGCACAAAACTTCAGTGCGAAAATACAATAAAAATTCCTGATCATGAGCTCACGCCACGAAGTAGAATGCATGTGTTTTGATCAACACCCTGAAATAGTTCTGGATGGTCGATCTCGCCGATGGCGGTCGCAGTTCACGGAAGTATTTTGCAACGATCCAGACTGCGAGACACAGCATGGTAACCTCCCATGCAGTGGTTAGAATCCATGTCTCGGTTACCAGATGTTGATTGCCTCCTGTATAACCGCGCTGATAGGTTCCGGAGAAAACGATTTCCACTGATGTTTGATGAGACTGCTGTGTTTAGGTCGATTATGAAGCTTACCCCCTGAGATACGGCTACTCGCGAGGACCGCTGCGCATGTGATGTTGACAGCAAGGAAGAATGCAACGAGAAATATGAGTATCTTTCTGGACCGCTGATACATGGCATATAACCGGGTAATCATGATGGCTAGAGTGATATTTCATTCGAGTCAACATCACTGATGATGAATGGAGTTGAGTAGCTCACCGCCTAGCATAGCATTTACGACTATAGATGTTACGCTTTGGAAGTAGTAAAGGATAGTGCCTGAAAAAACTTCGTGACAAGTTTCAGTACTTCTAAAAAAAACCTACAGCTGTGCAATGGTTATATTCGTTAAAGCAACAAGTTGGTCGAAACTTTTACTGACCTCTATGTAGAGATCTATTTAGTTCGAGGGTAGCGGTAGTGATTGCTCAGAATACTCACTGTATCTGACAGCGAGACTGACGGGAGAGTCCCTGCATACCATCAATCAAAGGAACGTTCTAGTATACTTATGAGACATACACAGCATGGTGAGGCTGATTGCGAGAAATAGTTGATTAGTACCGGGCCAACTTTTCAGCCTAACACACATACACAGGGAATATTATTCCAGTGCAACGCAGCTATATTGCTTTGGTGTCAGCAAAACTTGTCCACTAATGCTTGTAAGATGACTTACACTTATATATAATATAGTCATCAGAGACCAGCGTTTCCTCTGCCCCGAATCAACTCTATTATCCAGCTGTCCCAGATCTGGAAGAAACTTCCGCTCACCCATACCAGTTCGATCTGTAAAACGGCTGTCGGTGAGATGGCTGTCAGAGAGTCAACATCAGCCTACCTCTTGTCCCAACGTCAGTGCTGGTGAACGCCATAATTAACAATGTATGCAATCAGTACTATATTGCTTACCCCAGTCATATATGATGATAGCGAAGGATGCAACTGCAAAATCGCAGTCAAAGATAAGATGGGATCCGACTTGGTCTCCACGAACCTACAAAATAGCTGTAAAAGCGAACCAATTTGATTGGCGGCCATGAATCGGTATCACTTGAGCCTGTGGACATATCAAGGAGAGTCACGAACTTGGGCGTATGATCGAAGCACGTTCATGATTCGTGCTAGATATACCAACATCCGGCGCTTTTCAAGATAGGCATTTGTTATCATGCGCGCAGGGCAGAAGACTGATTGGGCTTGGGCTTGGGCTTGGGCTTAAATCAGAACTTATTTTTGGACCTGGAGTACCATGCAGCATACGACCAAGTATGGTATAGGCTCTTCAAGGGCAGAAAGTCTGAACACCGTTAGGGCCGCACATTGTCCTTCTGACTCCTTCAAGAGGGACGAGCCTGAATTGTTCAGCCTTGAAAGAACCATGCGGGCGGGATTTGATTTGATTCTAAAGTTCCTGCCAAATCGTAAGGAAAACTTGTCATTATAAGTCGGACCCATTCGGTTGCTAAACGTGTGAGGTAGTACGTGACCGAGGGTGTTCTGGACAGGACTAATGATCAATAAAGCTTCGAATGAGTTGCGCTTTTCGAATTGACAGCGCGATTGATTTTCTCTTCTTTCCTGAGGAAGTTGAATTGCAAGCACTGACTCACTGGGGAACGCAAATCTGATACATATAAAATGCATATACACTGCAACATCATGATGTGGGTATGAAGAGTTCAAGTGATTATATAAGCATCGCGCAGATGTTCAACTTGATCACGAAACGCGTCGGGTAAGTATTAGGTAGAGCTATTTTGAAGTTTTTAGGTAGGTCACCTATCGCAATTCATCAGCAGTCGATGGGCTATACGATTTTTACATGCTAACCGAATTCACGACATAGAAGGAACGACCATCTTCCTTTCACCACGATCGAGGACGATGGCTCATTCACTACCTCCAGAGCTATGGTCACATATCTTTGGTCTAGCTGCGGATGAGGATACAATTTTCTATCCTGGCCTTCCAACATCCATGACCCAGTCTTCTTGGGCACGTTCTGTGGTTACGGATTGGCAGCTAAGGACGCCTCGCGACTTGATCAACATGGTTCAGCGCAGGAGTTATGCTACCAAGAAGGTGTGCTGCGTTACACAACATAGACACTCATTTCTCATTGTAATCCTCTATAGTCCATCATATCAACGTGCTTATCATGGCGTAGTCTTGGCCTCGAATTCCTCGTCCGCTATTTATTTTTCAACGACCCTTCGAAGCTTCGCTCTCTTACTGTCCTTCTCGCTTCCAATCCCTCACTTGGGTGGTGGACACGCCGTTTACATATAACTCATTTTCTCTACGAGCGCGGTCCTTCCCTCGACGATTTTGAAGCCGCCCTCATATCTGTACTCACCCAGACTCCTAACCTAGAGATTTTCATCGTCGATTGGCCTCTATCAAGGGCATTTGGCCCCATTGCGGACACGCTGGGTATGTATTGCAAGAACTTGCGCACTGCTCACTGGCATGTCCCCGCCGAACTCCTTCCCAAGGTCATATGGGCATTAGACGCCCTCCCACTCCTAGTTTCGCTTGCCGTCGAGTTCGATGCACCACTCCAGGATTCTGACACGCTCACCTTGGGAAGCGCACAAGATGTTAAACTCTACCTCCCAAACCTTCAGCAGCTCATCCTGCGTGGGTACTCCGCTGAATTCATTGAACAAGCCAGCGGCTGGACCCTCCCTCTTCTACGCAGCTTTTCCTTTGACTTTGGCAACAAATGCGAAGACGTTCCTGATATTTTACCCTTCCTCAGCACCCACGGGACCGGCCTGCTCTTCCTTGATCTCAACTGTATCCCAGCACTTGATATCCGCAAAATCCTAGACCTATGCCCTCTCCTCACCGCTTTCTCTTTCAATCTCGATTGGAAGATAGCGCCTATCACCCAGAATGCCGACACAGGAGACGGACCAATCATTCTCACTAATCGTCCACACGAGCATATCGCACACATCGGGCTCCATGGGTTGCTTTTTGCGTTCGGAGTAGGCCTTGCTAGCGCTTATGCCACCCCCGACCCTCTTCGCGCTCTCCTTGTGCAGCGTACGAATGACAGGAATTTTGAAGCGCTCACTAAAGCGAGTTTCCCTCGACTTGAACGAGTGCGCGTGTTGAGCACGACGGTGCTCATGGACTTAGAGCGTGCAGACGGGCCGCAAGGGAGTGGAATGGAGCGCTGGGAGAGGTGGGCAGGGATGTGCGAACGCAGGGGTATCCGTTTGGAGGACTGCACAGGCGCACTATTGGGTACGTTACCTCAAGAGTTTGGAGAGGAGGAAGAGGAAGAGGACGAGGATCAGTTTGAGGAAGATGATTTTCTAGAAGACAATGAGTATTCTTATACGGACGATGAGGAGCCGGCCAGACCAGGTGGAGTGGGTTTGTCAGAACTGAGGGCACTGCTAGAAGAATGTAGGAGGATGAGCGAAGAACGTGAAGACCCGCCGTTTGCATTAGCGTATCGATGACTTTGGGCCATGGGTGTTTTGTTCTTGCTTTGTTAATATTCATTTTCACTGATCATAAGTTTCATGTAGTACCGGATACATAAGATAGCTATTCACATAATTTATTCCACTGATAGTTCATTATGATCTTGGTCCCGTGAAAATACTATTTATATGGGTGGTTGAACAGTTGTACATCGTATTTGTGAAGATATACACAGCTGGGTGTAGTCCCGTGAGCAGCATGCCACCTTCTGCGGCCAGCCTACATCCTCTAGGCAACACATATTTGCGACATTAGCGATTCAGCTCAAACGCATTGCCCCTCACAATGACCTGGATATATCTCGTACTCACAAACACCTACATAATGTGCCCAGCCCACGTTAAGGTACCAGCATTCAACGGGGTACATGAGAATTTTTTGGGCAATAATGACGCGGCACCACTGGAATTGTCAGGACTAGTCAATAAATTTCAGCATACTTACCATATTGCATTATCTTGGATGGTTGTAACGTGTGCTAAATCCAAAACACAATCATGATGGCTGAAAGAATTTCACATTGGCATGACTCGGACGAGGGAAAATAACGACATGGATGCTGCAGTGGCTGCGGTGAGTCAACGTTTCATCAACTGGCTTCAATTTCCGAGGTAATATCTCACTCTACGCAAGATTGCCAACAGACTGGCTTCAATTTCTAAGGTAATATCTCACTCTACGCAAGATTGCCAACAAACTCGCTTCATAGGGTAGGTTTTATGTGGCGATCTGCTGGCATGGCAGACACCATCTGCTCGATATGAATTTCAGGTGGATAAATTCTCACTATATTTAAATGAAGAAGAATACTTGACACATCAAAACAAGGCGATTTCCTACCATCAACACCTTGCAGAGATTTATTTGATCTCATACCAAATCCTCGAGAAATGCGTCTTTCCTTTGTCCTCGCCGCTGTTGTTGCTTTGACAGCATCAATGCCTGCCAATGGCTGTCATACTTTTTGCAAACATACTAGGGACTGCAGAGGGTGCGGCCCAGATTCAGAGTGTGTGAGTGGTCTGTATCCTGGATCTATCCACATGACTTACCGGCGTGGTAGATCTTTTATATATGCAGCGACTGATAAATTGGGATTAAATAAATCCAGTGAGCGGATATGAACAGGTTGTCGAGCGGCCCCATACTTATTACAAGACACAGCTATCTACAAAACGATAGGCCAGAATTTCACAAATACACTTAGCCGCTTGTGTTGAACGGTTGTTGTTGGAGTGAGACCAAACAGAAGCGCTCACGCTAACTACCTTTGTAGGTCATATCACAACTCATCAGT